>NW_009939703.1:0-16058 GCF_000696875.1 Nestor notabilis
TGCCGGCTGGGCTTAAACCACGACACAAATGTTTTGGGGAATAACGTGTTTTAGTATAAAATACATAACTAGTAGCCTTCAATAGGTTGCTAATTTGTCCCTGAAAATGTACTTGTTTTTTTCTTGCTATTGCAAGTTTCTATACAAATTACTTTTTCCTAACTGTTGTCTGGATATTCCATTTTCCTACTTCTGCTGCTCTTTCTTCCCCTCTAAAATTCCAAACGCCAGCAGGGATTAATAGTTGACTCCCTTCAAGGGAAAAGATGACAGATTTTGCATAAAAATAAGTGTTCAAAGAATGGAAATATGTCTACCCATAAATAAAAAGGAAATCTGAACTCGGTCATCTGACAGCTCCATGGCATCACATGACTAAAGAGAGTCAAATGGTTTGCTGATCTCTGTGGGACATCCTGCATAATCTGCTATAAATTATGGAAAATAATTACAAACTAGACTGAAAATCATGGCAACTGAGTTATTTCAAGATCAGCAGATTGTTGTTGAGCAGTACATCCAGGAATGCTAGAATCACAGGATAATGGGATTATAAACTTTGATTAATTTCAGTGAAATATCATTGCTACTCTTTTGAACAGTCCTTTCCAGGGGAGTCCACATGCAAAATACTACCAGGAAATATGAATAAAAGCAGTACCTTTATATGAGCAATGGTTGCCATTAAAGGCTAGTATTCATAGAATTTCCCATAGGACAGCTGATAAATCCAGGTCGTGGACTCCATGACTGTTCCAAATGTCTTTTAACTTATGATCTTAAAATCTGCTTTGTGTTCCTCATTAGTCATGTGTGCCTCTGAAATCATGGGACAGCTTGCACATAAAACAACAAAGTTAATGCCACAAAATCTAACTTTTTCTCTATGTTTCAGTCTTTGCTTTGAAGAGCAGTTTTACTGCTAACCTTGCTTTTTAGTCTTGTTCTTTGGCCAATTCAGATTTTGCGTCTATTAGCTGCGGCAGCACCCTGTTCAGGATCAATCATAAGGGAAAGGAGTCTGTCATAGGAAGCTATTTAAAGGATAATGGCCTTTTTGGCTTCTGTTTGTCAAAGGGGAAAAGAAATGTTGCCTTTATGGCTACCATTGCATAGTTGCCTATCACATTTTGAGGATTTGCACCTTCCTCTGAGATACAGTAAAGACAGACTTCCAGGTTTGATCTGCCGTGACAACTCTTTATGTTCTCGTACATGTGACCTGTCAGTATCTATACTGAAAATATAAAAAATTAAGCTATTAGTAAGTGAAGACTAAGGTATGTGGAAGGAGATTTTTAAAGGAACAGTTTTCAGTTGTCAGTACGCAGTGAACCACCATTGTGGAAATGCAGCAATACATGGCAGCAATGTACATAGAACAATTTAACATAACCACTACAGTTCAGTTACTGATTTTTAGGTACTTAGTTATATGAGAAAGCACTGCTGTATGAAGTAAATCTAAGGTAGCTCTTTTAGGGAAGCAGAACTTACATTGGGAAACTGTTTGGGGTTGGAGTAATTCACATATTAGCTGCAGTTATGCATTTGGTAAAAATTTCTCAGTACTTCATAGGAAAATATTGAGAATACATAAGTGATTGGTAGGTCATTAATAATGCATTTCCTGAGGCAAATACATACAGATATGTGTGGAAGTTGGTCATGTAGGTGGTGTCTGGTGGACATGACTAGTTTTCTCTATTTAAGAACAGTTAAGGGTCTTTGTAATTGGAATGTAATTCCGTAAATGTATGTATACATGACTTGCCTATTTGAAAAGCTCAGCTCTCTGAGATGTTGAGTGCTGTAAGGTCCTGTCAACTCTTAGTTTTACAAGGGCTCTAAATGTTAAACAAAACAAAAGACATCAGTGTTGTAGCTGGTTTTGCTTTTGAAGTGATCCATTTTTGTTATAAACAGAACACAATAAATGCAGCACCATTACTGTATCAGATACCACATTCCTTAAAGACTGGCAGCTTCTGCTAAATATGTGATTAGAGAAGGAATAAAGAAACAACAAAAATAAATGCCTGAAAAACATTGGAAAGATAAGGAGTGATAAGCAGTGAATCTTATTTAGGGCATTGCTTTGCTATCCACTTTTCAGAGGCTCTAATTTGTCACAAGAGGTTTCCATCAGATACCTCCTGTTTGATGTGACCAGCTGTTATTTCCTTTTGCATTGTAATTGCTTCAGTCAAACAATTACTGCTATATCATGTCATGTTGTCCAACCATGACTTCAGAGACTTCAGAAATGCAACATACAACTGCCTGTTCTGGAAAGGCTATGTTCTGAAAATACTGTTTAAGAAGAGAATTTGATTTTAACTTGTTCTAGCAGATATTTGGCTTGATTAACGACAAAACCCCCCAGATAGATCTGTCACAGGGAATATTATATTCCTTACAGGCAAGTACATGAAAAATGATAGCAGATGAGATAGTTTTACAATATTTATTTTAAAATGAATGGTTTTACGCATTTAAAATGCTCTAGGTTCATAAATAATATATAGCAGGTGCTATTGAGGAATCCTACCTGATTGCTTTTATTCTTTCTAAATTTTTTACATCATTTAAATGAAGAAACATCTTTTATGTATTGTTAGATCTTTTTTTCTCACTTTACAAAAATACAGTGAAACTGTTGTTGCAGAAGTAAATGTTCAGATCATGCTATTGCCTGGATTTGGTGTAACGGGATTATCTTGGGGTGGATACTGTCACCTTTGTCAACTCAGATTGACCCTTTTCCAGCAAAAAGTTAAACATATATGCGATGAAACACTAACATTTATATTCTCGAAGGTACTTCAAAGTGTTAATTGCATTGTGCTGCTGTTTTTCTCTTCCTCTTAGTTTTTTATAGTTTAGACAGTAAAAGCCCAAAAGACCTTTCAGTGTGTATGAACTATATCTAGCACAACAGAGTTCCTGGTCTCTGCTGATTTCAAGGAAATGCTATTACATATCCTGCTCACTGCACTCTGTTGACCCTAATGGAAATGTCTGCATGAATAATTTGAGCTCTTTGTATATACTCACATAGAAATATAATATTGCCTTGGGAAAAAAGACTGGGTCTTCCTTTCCTTGCCGGATACACCTTCTTCTTTGTGGTGGGTTTGATCTCTCAGTGTAGCTTTATATTCTCTGACCTCAGTATCAAAAAGCTTCTTTTGTTGTTGGGTTTTCTTTAACTTGTTCCCAGATGCCTCATGCAACCAATGGCAATAAAAGAAGTGAAATAAAGCCACAGAAACAATTCCCTGAGCTGTCCATTGGCATAAATGTGTAAGTAATTTGCCAAAAGACATACAATGGACTGTTTTAAAAGTAAAATCAGCTGCAGCACTTGTGTCTTGTTTGTTTTTCCTGCCTCGTTATCTCAACAAATATATTGTTTTAGTGCTTTCTTGTATTATGGATGTATGTGCAGTCCAGACGTCTGTAAACCTTAAAGTGTCAATTATTAAAGAGTGAGTGAATATGCTATTTGAGAATGTACCATGAAATGGTGTAGACATGCTCTGAAGTATTTTTATAAATATAAAACCAGAGGAAAATAAAGCAGTACAAACCAGCTTAAAGCTCAGTTAAAATGAGAGATGGTCCAAATTGTCAATGAAATGTTCACAACTCATGTTTACAAATCTGAATTCTGTGAATGGTTTCTATATTTTTCACCTACTTATACTAAAAGCATATACTACATATACTGAAAGCATTCACTACTTATACTCAATGCATGCTAAAAGAACATGCCTGAGTTTGGTGCAGTCAGATTCTGTAGCAAGAGCTTACTCCAGTTAGAAGTGCCCTGTAATAAAAATTGTTTATACGCTTACACACATGCAACATCCTGAGCTTATAGGCATGCTGTAAAGTAGTATTATTTTCATTAGGGCATTTTAACTGAGTAGCCTTGTTGGTCATTCAAAGAAAGGTATTCTTTTTCTTGTGAAAGATTCCCCCAAGTCATGATCAATCTAGGAAGCACTGCTGAATCTGCAGGGTACTATTCCATGGGTGTTGCTGGTTCAGTCAGGCCCTGCATTTATGGAGTACTGTGTCCCTACTAGTCATTGTCGGTCTTGTTTTTAGCCAAGCAGTGTCTCTTTCAAATACAGAACATGAAGTTTTGCTGACAGCCCTAATTCTTTTGCTTTCTAGGTTTCTGAGGCTAATCCTGACCATTTTCCAAATGTCAAATTTTCCAGAGTGCACTTCTGATTTATAAAAATCCTTCAATTAATTAAACCCTGACAACTTTCATGTTTTTCCTTCACATGCTGGCAGCATTGACATGCTGTCCTTGAAAACATACACAACAAGTAAATTAGTACGACAACTTCTCTGAAAAGCAAGATTATTTTAATCAACCTACAGTGCATGTGGCTCCTGCTCTGTTTGCACTTTGAAAGATTTGGCTGTGGCTTTGCAGATGTTCTGGGTCTGCCTGAGACAGAGTTAATTTTCTCCACAGCAGCCCATATGGTGCTGTTTTTTGGATCTGGGACTAAAGCAGGGTTGGTAACACAGCAATGTTCGGCTATTGCTAAGCAGTGCTTGCACAGTGGCAAGGTTTCTCTTTTTTCCACTGTGCAAACAGGCTGGAGGTGGGGAAGAAGCTGCGAGAGGACACAATCTGGACAGTTGACTTAAAATGACCAGAGGGATATTCCATGCCAGGGCTTTGAGGAGGTGGCTATTGCTCAAAGACTGGATGGACATTGGTGTATTTGAGGGAAGTGGTGAGTGATGGGCTCTGTAATACTTGTTTGGGGTTTTTTCTTCCAAATTCTTTCACTTATTAAACTCAATTTATATGGACCTGGGAGTGTTCTCACTTCTGCTCTTCTTAGTCTGTTCCCCAATGCTGCTGCTGGGGGGAGTGAGCAAGCGGCGGTGTGGTGCAGCTGCTGGCCGGGACAAACCCACTACAAGAGGGAATGTGTGGAAATGGGGAAGAAAAGGATGGACTGGGGAAGAAAAAGAGGGCCTTCAATGATAAAATATTTTAGAATACATCTACTGTGTGGGAATATCTGGATAGTCTACCATGACAAAGCATTGGAAGCTCCTATTACTGTATTTTTTCCTAGAACTTCTTAAGAAATTTTCTTAATGTGCAGGAAACCACCACGTGTGTGGTTTGGGTTTTAGCACTGTGTCCTGCAAAAAGCAATAGTATAATAAGAAATATATATGACAACATAGTTGCAGACCTCAAGGAAGAGGCTTGAGATAGAGCATGTTGTATTTACATAAACTTACCTGTTAGATAACTTTAACATTGGTATTAGTGTAAGAATTATAAACAGACTTGGGAATGGTCTAAAGCACCACCATTAGTATCAAGAGATTATACTGAAAGGAGAAATATATAATACTGGATAAGGAATAATGAAGCTCCTCAGTTGAGATAGTAACCAGTTTTATTTCATTGTTTTGCTAAGAACTAAGGAATGAAATGATGCCCCAAAATGGAAAAGATTAAATTCCCCAAGGGGACTTGCAAATGTATGAGAAGAGCTAAAATACTTTGCTTGTAGAAATAGCTTTCAATTTGGTGATATGAAATGCAAAGTCCTGAGTTACGTAGATAAAAAGAAGAATATTTGCTATCAACTGGGAGGTTACCTGTTCGAAAAGGCAGTAGCAGAGATGACTCAAGTATTAGTAGCAAGGTGACAGACCTGACTGTATGATGCAGCCATAAAAAAAATAATAATCTTTGGGTTGAATGGGTAGAGATGAGAAGGCATGGATCAAACCTGTAAAAGACCTAGGTACGATACTATCTACTGTTCTCACTATGTACAGGTGGTCCTGTTTGAGAAGGATTAATTAATATGGAATATAAACCAGAAAAAGCCTACAAAGGCAAATAGTCTAGGATGAAGTCTTTTTATCCTAAGAGAGACGGAATAAGATAACTTGGTTTGCTTAGCTTAACAAAGCAAAGGCTTAGAGGAAATGCAGTTGCTGCACACAGATGTATTGGTTGAAAAACACCAGAGAGGGAAAACAACCATTTTCTCAAAAGGAAAATTTGGCATAAGAACAAATTGGGTCATAATTACATTTAGGCAGGAAATCAGAAGTTTCTAAATGTCAGATGTTTGAGGTTCTGCAGTGTCCTTCCAGGAAAAGTAATGGGAATAAAAAATCTCTCTCTCCCCAGCTAGCTTTGTGGATGTCCTTTAGTCAGCTTGTGAATGGGATTGTGTGACATAACTGTTTGATAGCAGGGGCTGAATTTGTTAATTTAGGAAGTCCATTCTAGTATCTTGTCATATGTATTGATAGTTTCTTCTGGCTGCCAGAAGCAAGTAAGCACACTGTATTCACTTTATGGCAGGTATTTATACTGTCTCACAGAGACCTGTCATGCTGTCAACATGATCTGTAATGAAACCACTCATCACTTAGAAGACTCAGAGATGGCAACTGTAATTGTTATAACTTAATATTCAATTTTCCTCTGCAGCGAAGTGTGCCTTATCTTCAGTACTTAGCATTCGGATGCTTTTAGTCTAATCAACTGGCTTAAGTGTCACTTCTCTTTCAGTTTTTCCATTTTTCTGGCCCATTGAACATTTTGACTCTAAGAGTCTGAGAGACACAATGGGAGATGTGAAGCCCATATAAGCAAGAAGGCAACTGAAGCTTTTCCATGCAGTGTTCTAGTGGGGCTTTTCCGTTTAGTGTTCTGGTGCAGTCCATCTCAGAAAGCCCTAGATAACTGGCTGAGGAACTTTTTTTAATTCGCTTCCCCTTTTTATGTAGTAATCTCTTTATGGTCGCATCACTGCTTAGTAATGTTCCCAAAGCAACATCCTCTTAAATACACAGAGAGGGATTCACCTAGAAATAGCTGAAAATCCAAGGTGACTAAACACAATGCTCTTGACTTAGTCTATTACATGTATTTACTAAATGCAGTTACTTTTACTGAATGTCTTTTAGAGGGCAGCTGAGAGAGAATGTTCCAGAGCTGACAGTATGTCTGTGGTAAGGCCTTATTCAAGTAGCACTTTGAATATCCTTAGAAATTATCTTCTCTTCAGTTATGTAGAGGAATCAGGGAAAACTTACGAGTGGCAAATTGTGTTCTCTCAGTTCATTCTCCTCTCTGGAAAAAATTAGACAGATTTTTAATAGAGCAGTTTTCTATTAAGATGTTCTGAGCGGAAGCACAGTCCACTATCCTAAAGAGGTTTATAAAGAGTGGAGCATGTATTTGAGGAATACAGAAAGTGTTGTCCTTGTACGTGCTTGCCATGAGAATCAATCATCTTTTCATCTGCCATTTTTCCCCACCAAGCAATGCCCTGTGATCAGAGCAAATTCTTTTCCTCTTTCTTTAAGTTGAACATTTGGATCTCTCATCCATTGGGGTAACTTCCTCATTAGGTTAAGTTGCTAATTGCAGCTTTTCTTGAGTCAAGGGAGAGAATTTATTTTTTAAATAAATAGTTTAAATAAGTGATGTACTTTAGATAAGGGAATAAAGAATAATTAATAGACACATAGACCAGTGAGAGTATTTAGAATACAAGCTTTATCATAAAGTAAGAAAATATTATCAGTGGCTGTAGTCAGGAAGCACAATGCTGAACAGACAGAAAAATTGACTTGTAAATAGATCTTTGGGAGGTTATAACTCAAGTTTCATATATTATTCATGTAGTAATAAAGCCTGGAATCTCCATTTGGAGATAAATATTTCATTGTACAAGGCACAGGTAAAATACAGCGGGGGGTATCCTCTTTCCCAACCACCTTTCAATCTCATGAGAAAATGTATGCAACAAAGAAACAATGGGACTGCATCGTAACAATAAGAGCATTGAAATCACAGTTTAAGGTTTCCGAAGATATAATGATAGCTTTGGAATTTTAGTTTCTACACTTCAGCATTTCATATGTTCTGTTAGTCCTTTATAGGAACTAAACAAAATGTACCTCAAAGGATGGGCAGGTGCGAGAATGATGGGAGTTTTCAGGTAGGTCACCTGCAGAATTCCTGTTCCTTTTAGGTCAGATTTGTTAGACAATCAAAATCCACATTTATTGGCTTTGATTTAATTCAATATTTAGCAGTCATTTAAGTGGGTTATCTTTTTTTTGGGTTTTTTTTTTGTTTTTTTTTGTTTTAATATGTCTTTCTAATGCCTGGGAGCAACTAATACAGTGAGTGTCAGATGTGCAGTGACCCTGTAGAGTCTGATTCACCCACTCATATCCTGCTTGCTCAATGATTTTGCATAGATGTTCTGCTAAGAACAGCTACTGAGATAATCTGGCAGCCAAATTATTTAATCCTTGTCATTCATTTTGTGGCCTGCTGGATATTGAAAGGATGGGGGAAAATAAGAATGAAAGGAGGTAAAAGTTCTGGTTTTGTTTGCTTGATTTTATTCCTTTCAGCTGCTTTTACAAGTACCTTATTATTCAGCCTAGGCGGTAGGGACTTGTAATTTAGGGCACATGACAATGGCTGGTAGATAAGAATCACAGGGCATCAATGAGAGTACATTCTAGCTATACTAATTAGTACAGGAAAAAAATACAAACAAGTAGACCACTATCTTGGCTTTACTTCAGGTATTTAAATGGAAAGGCATGTCAATAACCTAATCTTTCACCCACCATCTCTTTCTGTTAGTGGACTTTAACAATAGCTTAGCATCATAATTTGAAAATATAAACACAACTAAACCTCAGAAGCTATATCCTCCCTTTCACCGACCTGTGGGCATGGTTCAGGTGAATTACTTAATTATTTACATTTGAGTAAGCAAGACTGCAATCCCTCTGCCTTCTATTAGTAGTAGTGGAGGCTGGGGAAGGCTGAATGCAGTTTACAGTACAGCATAGCATTAATGCACTCCCCCTGTTGAATGGTTTGGTATGCCAGGATTATAGGGCAGGAAAATGAACTCTTCTCTTGATTGCTGCACTTGTGGGGCACTTATTACACAAGAAAATGCAAATCAGAATCCAAGAAATAGAGAGATATAAATAAATCCCTGGAGAAAAGTTTTGCTGCTGTTGTCTGCAAATAGTGCTATTATCAATAAATGGAGGAAGCAAATGGACAATGTGTAGATCAAACACTTTGTGGTTATTCAGTTTTAGCACCATGTATGCCTATCTATTACAAATCTTTGACATGATAACTGCAAGGAGTTACTGTGAACGAATCGTCAATTGCTAGATATGACTGAACGTGACCAAGGTGGGGACCAGTGTTAAATACTGACCATTTGTCTACCAGGTGTTAGATGGCAGGATAAGACCATGGCAAGAAAAAGGTGTGGCTTTTTTTTCTTAAAATAAGATACAAAGATAATTGGTAAAAGGCCATGGTATTAATTACTCAAGTGATAGTTGAGTTCCTATAGTTCCTCTGTAAGTGACCATTTAAAGAACTCCTGCTTCTACTTGTATGATAGCTGGCAGTTGTTAATCAACTTTTGCAGATAAGAAGCTATTTTGTGTTTTTCACATTCTTTTTTGTAGGAAGAGGCATAGCCATATGCCTCCAAGAAGTTTATTTTGCTATGCTGATGGCTCACACAATGCTGCGAATGGTTCTGTTTACCAAGGCATCTCTGGCCTCAGCATCTGTGGGCTGCTGTCACTGGCTGGCTGCGTGAAATATACTGGGGTGGTAAAATCAGACTTTCTTTTGTTGTTTCTAATTTGGCTCATGTGTACTTACAAATGACCTGTGACATTTATACTTACTCACAAAAAAAAAAAAAAAATTGTTTTCAGCTATATCAGAAATGGTGGTTTAAGTAGGTTTGGCATAAAGTTGCCTGCATATAGTCTTTTGAAACTGCTTCCAAGGTTTTTCCTGTAACAAAGAAAGAATACGGCCAACAACTTCAAAGTGCTTTAAATGTAGCAATGCCATCTGTTGACTTCAGAAATGAGCTTAGTAACACTAATGTCTTTTCTGCTATATGTCCTGGAAACAGAGCGTGCTTAAATTGCTTTTCCTTTTCTTTTTCTTTTTCTTTCTTTTTGTTTGTTTGTTTGTTTTTGTTTCAAGTGAATAGTGATAACTTTATATTGGATTTGAGCACACTTCAAAGGGTACTTCTAACACTCATTTTAGGTGTGTCTAGAAAGGACATGAGAGATTGGAAAAGGGGGTGTAGGGAGGGAAAGCGCAAGATTACAGTGTCACTATTCTGGTCTGTAAAAATTTGCAGTCACTGAGTATTTCTTGTCTGCTTCTGTCATGGTAAATGTCACTGTGCAGACATTGAGCAGACAGTTAGAATGCCTCCTAGTTTATTTTGAGTTAATGGGGTGGTGGAAGTCTAAACTGTGCAACATGATAAAGAAAACTATTTTTCTTTGCAGAAGCGTCAATTATTCACAACATAGTCATACCTTAGGAGAAGAGGAAGAGAAATGGACTCAATTTATGGGAAGCTCCTATACAGAGTTGCTAGGAAGAAGAAGGGCAAGGAAAACAAGTACAACCGCTATTTGCAAAGTGAGTTTTGGCATACCTTCCGTGACTCAATGACTGTAGCTCCATGCAACACCATACATTTGAATGGGAAACCGTAAAGAATAGGCATACATTTTTTTGGCCAAGTGTCCCAGAACACTGCTGATAAGATACTTGGGGAAAAAACTCCTATATACATCCCATCATCCTGAAGGCAATAAAATATCAACGAGGATAGTGCAGTGGAAACCGTGGCTTGAGAACAGAAAGAATCTTTCATTCAAAGCCCGTAAGATCTCTTCACTATTAAAATTCAGCACGCTTTCAGAACACAGACCGAAGGAGGAATCAAATAGAGTTTTATGACTTCATAACTTTTACAAGTCTCTTTAAAGCTCTCCATTATTATTCACTCTTCAAAGACAGTCTACGGCATTACAGAAGATCAAAGAAGCAGTCTGAAAATGCAAGCTTTGAGAGCCAATTACTAGACAGTGATAGTACAAAACGCATTTATCAGCTAGCTTATCAAGACTCTGTTACGAGGATTGATTCGGAGAGGTGCGGCATGCCTTCATGACATTCAATGGTGATAAATCACCTGTCAGAAGTTCTCGGGGAAGATACGTGTAACTAAAATTAGTACACACGTCCTAGTACAAACGACACCTATGGCTGAAGCTGGCAGCAAACAGTGTGCTTACATTGCTACATCTTCAGAATAAATCAGGGTAAGTAATATTTAGCGGCATATCCTGGAGTTCCAAGTTGCCCCTGAACACTAATTTCTGAATAATATCTTGTACTTTACCCAGCACAAGAAGTCTCTAACAAGGCTATATGGTATCTTCCCATTTCTCTGCTTTCTGGGGCCAAAGGTCTGCTTGAGACATTAATGTGGCATATAATTTTACTTTCAGTTTTTAATAATTACATTTAGTGTATGTGCTTTGCTGCAACGTTCTAAGATTTCTGTTGAAAATGTATTTATTCCCTTTTCCCCCAGTCCCTGCTTCATTGCCCATTGCTATAGATATGTGTCTGTGAAGCAGGGATTGGTGAGTATTGTGGGAGTCGTTCTTCTCATGGGTGGACTTATTTAAAGGAAAGCTTGGCTTGCCATCTTCTTTAAAGACGCCTGGACTCTGAAATCATCTAATCTCTTCTGCAATATTCATAGCTAGATCCTTCTGACTAACTGCAGTCTATCCTTAGCTCTCATGTATGTCATCCTGGCTTCTGAAATCTGTATTATAAGTCAGCCAAGTATAATATCTTTAAAGGAAAGTTTTTAATAGAAGAAGGAGTAAGGTAAGAGTATATATGCATGTGCATGTATGTGTCTTGGGAGACATGGATCAAAGGAATTAAGTGATATCCGGTCCTTTATCATGAAAATTGAGCTCTGCATGACTCAGGAACTACCTTCTAGCCTTCTCCATATTCCTAGTTTGAATGGCAGCTTCATATTACATTTATAAAAGCAAACATTGGTATAAGATTTTTCTTTTACTTTTTTTTAGTGCTAACATGTTAACAACAATCCTAGTAGCAGCTTCATCAGGGGTATGTAGAAGTCTTTGTTGCAGGAGTCGATATATGCACTTTACTGTAGTGACTGACAGACAGATTGACTAGAGCAGGAAAAAACAGGTTGGGAAATAAAAATATGTGACTTATACTTTTATGTCTACAAGCCCTTAACATTGGCTGTTCTGGTGCATGCCAGTGAGGCAGGGAAAGAAGGAACAAGATGAGATCTCCAGCGTGTATTGGTAGCAAAGCAAATTGTTGGGCTGTGGGACATAAGCTCCCTGAGAAGTTTCATCCCTAGGATCAGAGCTAAGGCCCTTGGAATGCTTCTAAGTGAGTGTGGCTCAGCTTGTGGCCTGTGCAATGCTTTCATCTGGCTTACTGCTGCTTCCTTGGAGGACACAGGAAGCAGCTGTTCAAGGGATGAAGGTAGCCCACATGGCTGAATCAGCTCTCCGGTGCCTGCCATAGGAAGACTTGTTTTTGCTAAAGGTGAGTGAGGCTGTGGCAGGAACAGGAAGGGTGCAGTTGGCAATGGCTGCTAGGAGATCTGGGAAGGTAGTGTATTGGAGGTGGGAGTGGGTTCGGTGGAGCTCAGAGACTGAGACAGTAGGTAGGAAGAAGAAAGTCTTCCTTCCCACAACCATAACCTGGCCACAGCATTGCTGAAGGCTGGAATTCTCTCTGCAGTATTCTGCCAAATGTGCCTGAGAAGACAGTGTCATTTTCCTCCTCTTTGTGCTTCACATGGGCCTGCCAGACCAACAATCCTCACAAGTAAAAAGAAGCTCCAGGAAGTAAGTCTTGACTTCATATGACCACTAGTTAAGTAAAGGCAATGGGTGCTGCTTCTCTGTGCACAATCTATATGAAATCAGTGGGAATCAAGGATCTGATTTTCCGTGATTATTACTTCACTAAAATGTGGCCAGGCTAGAAGACTTGGTTGCCATAATGGCTTCTAGAAGCAAGAGCCCACACCACTTGAAGACTTCTCTCCCTTGGTTTCTGAGTTGGTTTTGTTCTGCTTTGCTCTGCTTGTAGTTGCTAAATGCTAGACTGTAACTGAAATAGGAATGCCCACTGTTACACTGAGACAGGAATTTGAGTGATTCACTGTGGATTCAGTAAGAAGTTCTTGTAGAAGCTGTGCACATCCTGAAGCTATACATTGAGGTAGATAATAACAGCTGTTGTTAATTAAAAATATGAATCCAAGACACAAATTAAAACTCCTTCTCTTCCAGTTACAGTCTTGATTAGGAAACTAAAAATGCTGAAAAGAAGGAGATATTCATTGTGTTCTACTTAACAAGAGGATAAAATTATACTTTTTTTTCCCCCAAGACTTGACTATTGGACACATTTTTGTTTGTATGGTTTTGTTTGTTTGTTTTTTTTTGTTTTTTCCTTAATATTCTGAAGATATTTCTAAAGCTTTGAACAAAGGGTTTGATTGCAGGTAAGTTTCAATAATAGCTCTGCGCATTACGAACAGCAACATTGGGCAATAGTCAAACAAAAAGTACAAATCTCTCCATCTATTTTAGGTGTATACAGTCTTATTTACATGGTCAGTTCTAATCCTTCACTGTGTATACACACAGACACACTATATGTACACGAATTGTATGATGTTTTATCTATCAGCTAGCTCAAACCACTTGTAGCAACTTCAAGCTTTTTGAAAGTGTACTATAAAGGATTGGAAAGACCTGAACTCTAAACTGAGAAAGGAAGGAATTAAAATTATCTTTTGTTTCTTCCCTCTTTTTAACCCTCTCTTCTGTCTGCCTCTTTCCAAGGATTTATGCTCAGACTGGTACTACAAGTGGTTTCTTTCTGTCCTGAGATCACTTTGCCTCAGAAATACTGTGGCAACTCACAAAAGAATGAGATAAAGTGCTTGCATTCAATAGTGCTTTAAATTAGTGGTACGTTATGATAATAAAGGGATGTAAACATGCATGTGTTAAAATACAGTAAAAAGTTCTTAGATCTAGGAAAAAGCTATTGCCTTTGCACAACACCCACTTCCCTCTTTGAAAAACAGTACAGCTAAGTCCTTTTACTTTGCAATTATTTTTTATTTAAACTGAAATTGCTATAGTTATTTCATTAACAGCATGTTTTATTCTGGTGCATGTTTCATACCATTATCAAAGCAGACAACTATTAACTCTGTGATTACTCCCTACTTTATTAAATAATGCGGAATCATTTTATTAACTCTATAAATTAAACATTAATAATGCCTTCTGCAAATAGCAAAATCTCTTTGGGAATATTTCCTAAAAGTTTATCTGTGCTAGTAATTCCATAACAAAAAATGGTCTTTTACTTTTAACCAGCTGCCACATACTGAAAGCTTCTTCTAGTGTTTCCCAAGATTGTTTATATACCAATAACTGAAAAGAGATCAATCTTCTTGTGTCTGTCAAAAACCTATTTTAGATCATGTAGCCTACAGATACATCTTACATAATAAAGATATACATGACTGTGTCACATTGTTCTAGGATACAAAGATAGTCATCTCTCTCTCTTATTTCCAAAGGGAAAATTTTATCTGACGATTTAAATAGAAGTAATGTGTCTTCTTTTAAGATCTTGGTCGCCAAGGCATTAAAAGCAAGCAGTTTTTGCCTGTAACTTTCATATGGCCAACAGGCTTAATTCTTACAGAATAAAACCTAAGTTTTACTGAGTAATTTCACAGTATTCATTTTCCTTAACAATGTGTTCATTAACAATGCATGTAACATGTTTAAAGATTGCTCTTTGTCTCTTCTGCTGTTGTGGCAATATATGGCAAGATTTTTCATTCCACAAAATCACAACAAAGTTTGCTGGAACACTGGCAGTGAAACCCAAATTTTCCAAGATCAGTAGCTCTAAGGCAGACCTGCCAGCTAAACTGATTCAGGCTTGGCAACCCTGAGAATCCAAGCAGTCAGTTTTTCCAGAGATCTCAGGATTTGTGTTGAAAAGTTCAAGAGCTCAGTTCTAAGTAGTCAGTAGCATAATGCTCCTGGGGGCAGATAGCTTATTTCATATCCGAAATGTCTTTTATATTATTTCTGAAACAAAATTACTGCCAAATTTCCATCACTGGAGATTCCTGGATTTGGTCACAGTGGACTGAAATCTTGTTGCAGGAACCAAACTCATCCTAAAAGTTTCTGTGTATAACAGAAACTTCCCTTTTCAACCTCCTCTGTTTCTGCTTTGGAATAAAATACAGCTGTGCTGCTTAAGTCTAAAATCTGTCACTATATCAGTTGCATCGTCTAAGCCAGACATACATTTATTTTTTTGGAGTTTTCATTAAATGCTTGCTGATTGTCTTGCAGTATCTTACAATGCTTACATTTAAATAATCCATTTAATTTAGTACCAGAGGCCTAAATGACCTCATGATAGTGGTCACTCTATGATCCCTTTGTTTTAAAATCTGTAGTTTTCTCTTGTGAACAATTATGTCTTTCTTCTCTACCCTCTTCCTTGAAAATATGCAGTGTATACTCACCCTGGATCCAAACTGTCAGCCTGTTTGTTTGTTCCTAACTCATACATCATCAGTGACTCTACTGAAAATATATAACCCAAAACTGAATACAGGTTCTGCACTAGCCCTGAAGCTCTGACAAAGGTTGCTGGTAACATATCAGGGTCTTTGCCTTAAAGCTGTCTGTTCACAGGCTTCTGTGGAGGTACAACACTGCAGAGTGGAATTCTGTCTGCTTAATATACACGGCTGCAATGGGCGTTATGACACATAGTTCAAAAGCGCAACAAGTGATTTAGTCTGCCAGTTTTCCTCAGCTCTCAGTCAGACTTTCTGTACAATCTGTGGTGGGAAACAATCCTGGCACCCAAACTAAGCCAGCCAGCTGTGGTGCTTAAATTAGGTAGTCCACCAATCTTTTAGCTGAGCTCCCAAGTTATGGAGACAAATACACTTCCAGTAGATTTTATTTGTGTTTGAAGACTCTATCTCTTGATGCATATGAATTGCAAAGGCACAACCTGC
>NW_009939704.1:0-1909 GCF_000696875.1 Nestor notabilis
ACCAAAGAATAGATTGGGCACAGATTCTTACTGACCCACGCACTTGTCCAGTGACCAGGAGGCCAGCTCCAGTGCATCGTGAAGAAATGGGGTGGTAGGCACTACTTTAGCAGGCATCCCTGCGGAGGTAATGTTGACCTTAGTGATAGGTGGATCTGCCTCCCCGCGTCTCCTGAATCCTGGGCTTTTATCTATAAGAAAGTGCAGACTCATCCTGACGCAGGGAGCCAGCCTGTGCCAGGAGGAGTGGACTTGTTGGCCCTTTGACGCTGCACATTCGTCCTGATGCACAGGGCCAGCCAGCACCAGGAGGAGTGACCCTGCCAGCTCCTGGACATACACACTCACTGTAGATAATTGGGGTGGTCCACCACGGACCAATTCCAGTGTCATACCCATCTAATACAAATGCATACATGCTTTTTTTATGTTGATTAGGATGGTCCACCGCGGACCAATTTTTACAGTGTTAGACCCATCTAATGCATTCACACTCTGGTCAGATCTGTTGTTATCTCAAGCCTTCGTGCCCCACATTGGCCACCACAAGAAGCTGTCGTAGCTTAAGCCAGCCAATAACTCAGAACCACGCAGCTGCTCACTCACTCCCCCACTTTCTTCCTACCTCCACTCCTGGAGGGATGGGGAGGAGAATCGGAGGAATGTAACTCCCATGGGTTGAGATAACAGCACTCCAGTAACTAAAGGTATAATACAAACCACTACTGCTACCACCAATAATGATAAGGGAAATAACAAGGGGAGAGGATACAATTGGTCACCACCTGCCGACCGACATCCGGCCTGACCTGAGCAGTGATCTGGGCCTTCTGAGTAACTCTCCCCAGTTTATATACTGGGCATGACGTGCTGTAGTATGGAATACCCCTTTGACCAGTTTGGGTCAGGTGTCCTGTCTCTGCTTCCTTCCGGCTTCCCCTCCTCTCTGGCAAAGCATGAGACTGAGAAAGTCCTTGATCAGAGTAAACATTACTTATCAACAACTAAAACCATTGGTGTTGTCAGCATTGTTCCCAGACTGAAAGTTAAAACCACAGCACTGCACCAGCTACTAAGAAGGAGAAAAAATGACTGCTGTAGCTGAACCCAGGACACAAAGATAAAGACAAACTGAGCAAGGTAGGGTTTTTGCATGGAGATGCTGTTGTAGCTAAACCATCAAGACAGACGGGTATTACCCTTTCCATAATGTAAAATTCATATTTCCTTCTCAAATACTTTATCCCAGATGTGCTACCTCCTTTTCCAATGGGCTTGACCTTGGCCAGTGGTGGGTCCCTCTTTGAGCTGGCTGGCACTGACACCTCAGAGAAGCCACCCCTGTAGTTCCTCCACTACCAAAGCCTTACCATGTAAGCCCAATACACACAGAATTTCCATTGTTTTGTGTTCCTTTTGTATTTTTCCCCATACTTCAATAAGAAATTCAGAAACAATCTTTGTGTTTCCAGATAAATATAAATGAAGGAATTAAGAGCCACCAGCCTGAAAGAAAAAACAGTGATAATAGCCTATGTCTTCATGAAACATGCATTTTTGAACACTTATTTGGCGCGTAGTAATTTATCTTGTTATTACTATTATTACTATTTTACTTTGTTATACTATGTATTTTATTATCTCTTAGTATGAAACATTCATATGTTATTTAATCCCTGCCAAAAGAAGCATAATTCTCTGTCAAAATCTAAACTGCTGCTCACAGATGTGGTCTATTGTTTATTCCTGCTTCCCCTGCAGAAAAAAGTTCTAATGTATGAGGAAATCAGAACTTTGCCAGCCCTTCTACTAAAGCTGTGTTTCAGAAGCTCCCCAGGAAAACTCAGGTGTCAGAAATGCTCCTCATTGTCTACTGTCAATCAGAGAAAGAGCGTACAACTGGCTAAAC
>NW_009939704.1:1940-12993 GCF_000696875.1 Nestor notabilis
ACATTCTTCCAAAACAAAGGCTGTGTAGCTGTCTCCCATATCATTCAGAGCAGCTGCAGGTGTATTCTGCTGCCCTTAAGCTATCCTAAGACAATATTTTGGAGCTCTAAGGTGTCCCAGCATGCTCCTGCAGTCTGGCTTCCAGTTGTAGAATATCCAAAAGAGATATAGTGCTTTAATGTTAACCAATTACTTTATAATTATGTATTTGTTTGTAAGAAGTCAGGTTAAGGTAAAAGCAAATTAAAATTACCACATCCAGTTACAAAAAATTTTTAATACACATGAGTCAAAAAAAAGGAGAAAATAATTTCCTCTGTTTACCCCAATATCAAATCCAGAAGAACACTCTCTTCCCTTGTTTTATCCAGATGAGAAGCTGTAGGTGCTTACCTAATAATTCTTTTGTACTGCTTCAATACCTTCTCTGGTATCACTAAAGAGAGCATCTGGCTGGGGAAGAATGTCATTCTTTATACTTACAGCTGTTGGGAATTTATTCCACGTATCATTTAGATTCTGATCTCCCCAGTGTCATTTTCTTCTCCAGGATTATTGATCCTCTAGTTTATTCCAGGGGACAGTTTCAGGCCTGCCATCTTGGATTATGTACATTCAGTTTGTCTCCTCTTATCTGGCATCTTCACAAACCTTTTACTTTAGAAAGTGGTACCAGTCCTCTTCCCCTTCTATTGCAGTATAGAAACGGGGGGAAAAAAACCTTAGCAAAACCTTTCCCTATACCAATTTACATGAATGTACAAATCAACAACACCACTTTCCCTCCTCCTTACTAATTAGGACCAGACAGATGAGTAATTCACAACTTTGGCACAATAACCTGTTTGAGATCTTTAACCTGTCATGTCTTCAAAGACCAACAAAGTACAAAAATCAAAGCTTGGCAAGTTCAAATTCCCCTCCAAAATGATGTCTGTTGGCTGAGCAGAGAAGATGAAGCAGCAGAAAGCCTAAATAAATTTTTACTTTACCAGAATTCTTGATATATATTTTTCTATTGACTATAAAATCAAATGAAGGCCTCCAAACATTATGCAGATTCCACAAGTGAAATAACACTACTATCTTAAATGCAATAATGACATGCTTCTGTGTGATGGATAATATTGTAAGCTATTTTTGTGTTTCCAGCAATCTTTGTGTTTCCTATCCTTTTCAGCCTGGAGAAGAGAAGACTTCAGGAAGACCTTTATTGCACCCTTTAAGTTCTTAAAAGGGGCCTATAGGAAAGATGGTGAAAGACTTTTTAGCACGGCCTGTTGCAATAGGATGGTGGGGAATGGTTTTAAACTAAAAGAAGCAAGATTGAGGCTGGATGTGAGAAAAAAATTCTTTACAGAGAGGCTGGTAAAATAGTGGCACAGGTTGCCCAGAGAGGTGGTGAATGCACCATCCCTGGAGTCATTAAGGCCAGGCTGGATGTGATTCTGAGCAACCTGATTTAGTTGAAGATGTCCCTGCTCATTGCAGGGGGCTGGACTAGCTGACTTCTGAAGGTCCCTTCTAACCCAAGCTATTCTACGGTTCTATGATTCTAAGATTCTATCTTTTCCTTATTATGGAAATGGAAATCGGTGAGACAGAGTCAGAAAAGAATTGGCTTCCTTCAATTTTCATTATTTCTGTTCCTTTCTTTCTCCCCACATACAGTATGGGAAGAAGAAGGTTAGTACAGTAATGGAAGTCAACAAATGTTGTGTTCTAGTTATTGAGGTAAATTCTGTGATTTACAAAAATACGTAACTTGTACCAATTTCTGGAAATGCTTTTCACCTTCTCCATATTCCCTAAGAGCACCATCACAGTCTTCCCTTGAATGCTTTGCTGAGAGCCTGACAGCACTGCATGCTCTACAAATTGGATTTGGTCTGCATCAGCGGATGTTATGTGACAGAACGAAACATTGTTATTTGCCTAAGTGCTCTTTCTCTTGTTAAGCCTGATATTGAACCTCTGATGTTTACAGAAACATTTATTTAACGCTGGCAGAAATTAAACACTCTATACTAACTATCAAGTGAAATTTACTAAGATGAATTTGTAAGATAAAAAATAACGTAACTGCTGAAACTTCAATGAAAATTGAGCTTATTAAAGTATTACACTTACTGAAAATTCCACCTTCTTTGCTCAAAGTTTAGCTGAGTTAATAATTGCCCAGAACATACGTAATGCGTGATTAATTGTACTTTTCTCATCTAAAATGCATGAAAATATATAGTAAAACTAAGCAAATCAACAGTTCCAAGATTGTGCTTACTTTAATGTATGCTTCATCTTACATTTTAAATGATCAGTAATAGGATCCATAAAATTTGTTTATGCTGACCTTTTTAATGTGACATAGACTTAAATGAGCAACACTTCTTAAGAAGAAATGTGGTCATGCATAGATTACAGCATAAGACTTTTTAACCAAACTTAAAGAAAAATTATGCAGGTTAACAGTGGCACAGTGCACTCCAATAACTTTATTTTTGTTAACATTATTTTAGCAACATGATATACATTTCAGCCAAGTTAAGTTTTGCTGTCAATCGAAGGTCAAGATAAATTCCTGTAGTGTAAGCACCAAGCCTACATATGTGTTCGCCTCTCCGAATGAGCTTGAGTTCATGATTTTTTTTTAAAAGAGAACTGCAGGATTTCTTTTGGCTGTCCAACAATAGAATTTTCCTCCTCTGCTTTGTTGGAAAAGAAAAAATTGCAAGCCAGCTCGGTGAAAGCTGCTTTAAAAATTTTACACTGAAACAATGTAATAACCCACATCTAGAGCTAATCAACACCTAGCAAAAATACTGCTCGGTAGGATTGGGTTGCTCTTTGTGCTCTTACTGATTCATTTTTTGTGCCACCAGATGAAGAGTGGAAATTCAGTGACACTGCAACAAAAGGTCATTTTCTGCCTTGAGAAGTTCCTCATTAAGTTTCAATTATTTTGCCCGTTTGTACACCAGTGTTTCAGTCTTCCTTACATTCCTAACACATGTAGGTGGCTAATGTCTCTTCACATATGTTTCACAGCAGGTTCTGAACTATTAAAGCACTTAACAACTAAAAGTTCTTTTCCAGTAGAGCATGTAAATGTGACCCCTGTTGGTTGATGTGCCTATAGTACCTGATAAGAATCACTGAATCAAGTACTGCATTGAAAGAGGTGAACAGCATAGGAAATTGTTCTTATCAAATCACATTACAAACTAGTATAACAAAGCAAAAGTAAAGCACACTGTGGATGCATTTCAATGAAGCTATCTGCCTATTAGGACTGGCCAGAAAAGCTACTTTTTGTGGTAAGTGCTGAGGTTTTACATTTTATTTTGTTTTGTTTTAAACAGGGTAGAATAACAAACCCAAGAACCTTCCTTTGATTTGTGTGCAAGTTGGGTGTGGGGGAATAACGAAAGTAGCAGAATGGATGTGCCCCCTTTCTGGCTGGAGCTCTTGTCTGGGCATGGGAGAGCCACATTCAAGGCTCTGCCTGAGACATTGCAGTAACTAGTTTTTTGATATCTCAAATAATGAGGCCAACCACCATTCGAGGCAGTCTTGTGAGCTCTTTCCTAATGTATTTGATCTGAAAGATCATTCTGTGTCAGACACCACGAAAACTATTACTTTTAAAAAACGTGCAGGTGAAAAATTCCTGATTAATTCAATTACTTGTGTTAACCTTGAGCCTCAGTGTTCCCCACAGATCAGATATATATGTGAAATCTTTGCCTGCACATATGCCCATCTATCCTTTCTTAAATTTACATATCTTCCCACATAAAATCTTACCATCACCTTATTCCACATTTTACAAGATTTTTAGTTCTGATCTTCTGTCCTTTGTAGAACAATGATCTGAATTGATTGCAAAAGCACGGTCAGATTTACCACAGGTCTTTGGGAGCTTTAAGAGGTTCTCCTTAACAATGTCTAATGTCATCTGCTTAAATCACACATTAAAGTCAAATAAAGGGACACAGAACACAATATAATCAAGTGAGGAAAATCTATGCAGAGAAGACATATTAAAACAAAACCAACCAATCAACTAATCAACAAATAAAAAAATAAAGAAGTTTTCCCCTAAAATTCAGGGTAATGGGGATGTAGCAATTCTCATCATTAGAGGAGCAGTACAGTACCTTGAGAATTTTGCACCATTGTCTGGTTATTCTGTATCACATAATGAGCTGGAGATGTAACAGACTTACCCTGCTAAGTTTTCCTGAACTTTTATATCCAAATAAATGTTGCAAAAATCCTGTTACATAAGTTCTGAAAAGTAGCAAAAGAAACACTGTGTTTCTTTTCTACTTTATATCTATAAAATGAAGAACACAACTTACTCCTTCATGTATCTCAGACAGAGTTTCTTCTGCTAATCTGTCAGTAAACATATTTATACAAAATTACCAATGTATCCCTCTTCTTTTTATTAACGTTCAATTAAAATGTAGAATTAGACATAAAATTCTGGATAGTTTGACCTTAACCTAGGACAACCAAACAAAACAAAAACCAAAACCCAACCAAAACTCCAAACGAAACAAAAGCCAAAAAAACCCTTCATCTTTTCTGTATAAACCTTTTCTAATTATCTCATATAAATGCAAAGTATATTTCCTTAGATACACTGTTAGTAGAATGACATTTGAAATCATTGGCATATTTTAACCTGAATTTAGAAAAATGAGAATGTCACACTGTTCTAGCATTTTTTAGCCTCATACCACTATGCTAAACAGCATGTTTCTCCCAGAAAGATGCTGACCCCTCAACACAAATATCTTCTAAAAAAGGGGTGGGTTAGGGTATAAGGTGGGAGGTTGATGTAAACATATTGCAGTAAATTTATATTACAAATGGACTAAAGAAAAGGCTAATGTTTTATCTTTAAAGGAACATGTATTTTTATCCTGGTCGAATATCTTTCACATATTGCATAATGCAAACCTAAATCAGAAAGGCAAACAAACATCTCAACTGGTCATATCTCTTCAAGGCTTTTATAAAAGCTGTTGTTGTTATTAAAAATAAACTCACTGAAGAGACCATATAATGTACAACGAAAAGCTTTAACTACTATCAGATTTAGGAAAGCCCTATTTTATAATCCCATATTACACTGATTCAGTGGAGAATTAGTCTATAAGAAAACCATACTCTTAGGGCTTAGTATTTCCCTTATTTTCAGAAAATTTTCTATAGACAGGTGAGCATTACAGAGAATATTGGCTGATTTTCTCTTCTACAGCTTCTGTTATATTACCCACAGAAAGGATTTGTACGTGGATCCATTGTTCGTTTCTACTTTCATTTCTCAAAAAAGCTAGAAAACCAGGTTTCATCTAGGTTAGTGAAATATTTATAAGAGAACACAGAAGTCATGAAAAGGCTGGAAAACAAAATCCAGGAGATCACAGTCAAGAATAAAAGACAGGAGACCAACTTTGAAGCTGAGGTTTTCTTTGTCTCTAAAGACATAGTTTCAAACACTCCACTGTATGAAAAACTACATGGAAAGAACTGCATTTCTGAGGTTGTTACCTCTAATATTTCACCCCAAAATTGTGATGCCCTAACAAACTCATGAAACAAGTTAGTAATTTTTCATTACTTATTCAATACTCCATTTCTTTCGTTCAGTAAGCTACAAGATTTTTGGTGTAAATCTTGATTAAAGGGAGCTTTTCTCCTCTCATTTATTCATATATGAAAACAGACGTGGAAATAGAAAGAAAAAGCAAAGTGTGGGAGTACAAAGGAGGAAGAAAAGCCACAAGAAGGTAATGACAGAACCACCATAACACTGACAGTGTGACAAACACAAAAACTAAGATCGAAATCCCAGCATTTAGAAGCAGTAAAATAAAGGAATTCTAATTCAAGACATCTAGAAAGAAGGGAGAGAGGAGCATAGCACAGATGGGGACAGCATGGGAATGGTGACAATACCAAAATAGAACCCAAAAAACAATGCAGGCTTTCTCAAAAAAACCCACAACTGAAATTAATAAAAATTATACTTAACCACTGGAAGCTCATGATTTCTGTCAGGTTGCTGTGGTCCCTGGTAGTATTACTTCCATTCTCCCTGAACATACTATCCAGAGAAATAAGTCTGGTCTTGAAATTCTACATAATAAATGTCTTTGCCTTCTGCAGAACTCTGAAATTGAACGAAAGCAGAGCTTTTGTGTAACTCATCTTAGACAACTAAACTCACCTATAAATCTTCCTTTCCCTTTCTGGAATGATTTCTGTGTTATTTATTCCCAATTTACTAAAGAATTAAAGATTTTTTATTTCTGATATTGAGCAAAATATTGTTAAAATTCAAATCAGTTTTGGTTTCTGATGAATTTATTCCTTGAGCTCTTATTGATTTTCTTTTAGAGGAACACTAGAAGATAAATTATCCATTATTAATTCAGACCTAGGTCAAATAGTTTTCTCCACTAATCTCAAATATTTTCATTCTTGTTTTTCATGTTTGGTCCAACTTTATAGAACATTAAAAGTATAACAGCCCGGAACACTATCCTGGGCCTTGAGAAACAAGTCTTGTGGCGACACAGCACTCCAGAGAGAATTGGGTCAGACAATGGAACTCATTTCCAAAACAACCTTATAGATGCTTGGGCCAAAGAGCATGGCATTGAGTGGGTCTATCACATCCCCTACCATGCACCAGCCTCTGGGAAAATCGAACAGTACAATGGGCTGTTAAAAACTACGCTGAGAGCAATGGGTGGTGGGATTTCAAACCCTGGGATATACATTTACCAAAAGCCACCTGGTTGGTCAACACGAGAGAATCTGCCAATAGGGCTGGCCCAGCCCAATCAGAATTTTCATGTGCTGTAGAGGGGGATAAAGTTCCTGTGGTCCACATCAAGAATTTGTTGGGAAAGACAGGCTGGGTTATTCCAGCTTCAGGTAAAGGCAAACTCACTTGTGAGGTTGCTTTTGCTCAGAGACCTGGATGTACTTGGTGGGCAATGTGGAAAGATGGGCAAGTCTGATGTATAGCTCAAGGGGATTTAGTAATTTTGGGGGAAAACAGCCAATGAACTCAGTTGCATGCTGTTGCCTGCTATATAGAACATCTTTACAGCCCACCAGCTCGATGTCTTTAGGCCACCAGCAACTGACCCTGAATTCCCTCTGATCATCACGCCAACAAAGAATGAGTTTTGACAAAACCAGATGAGCTCAGCAGTGACCAGACAAGTTCAGCGGTGTCATCAGCATGCAACAACCCAACACTACACACTGTCCCTCCTGCCCAGAAAAACTGTTACAAGAAATGGAGCCTGACATCATGGACTGGATGAATTTAGCAACTTTATAGGGATTAGTCCATGGACTAAGGAATGATGTCTCTCTCTTTGAGTGTAGGTGGGTGTATATATATAAAAATGAGACAAAAGCAATGGTATATTGAAAAATGTGGGATCTGAGCATGGTGTGAATGGTATGGAATAAGGGGTGGATACTGTCCTGGGTTCAACTACAGCAGTCATTTTCTCTCCTTCTTAGTAGTTGGTGCAGTGCTGTGCTTTTGACTTTCAGCCTGGGAACAACGCTGACAACACCAATGTTTTTAGTTGTTGCTCAGTAATGTTTACTCTGACCAAGGACTTTCTCAGTCTCATGCTTTGCCAGAGAGGAGGGGAAGCTGGGAGGAAGCAGTGACAGGACACCTGACCCAAACTGGCCAAAGGGGTATTCCATACCACAGCACGTCATGCCCAGTATAGAAACTGGGGGGAGTTACCCGGAAGGCCCAGATCGCTGCTCGGGTCGGGCTGGGTATCGGTCGGCGGGTGGTGAGCAATTGTGCTTCCAGGAGTTGGGGTAGGAAGAAAGTGGGGGAGTGAGCAAGAGGCTGCGTTGTTCCGAGTTACCAGCTGGGCTTAAACCATGACAGATATTTACAGGTAGTCTGAAAAATGTTATTTCCTATTCCTCCTAGTGATGGTGTTTCTGTCACTGCTACTGAATCTCAGGAGTGATTTCCATATTGCTAAAGATAGTGCCTGTTGTTGTTTTATGGTTGGTTTGTTTGTTTAACTTTCTTCTGTATTCAGTCTGGATACATTGATCTTTAGAGGACTACAGGGTATTATATAGTAATAAATTCTATTACTTGATATTTTTCCTCATTTCTTTTTATCAGGCTTCCTTGAAGGATTTCACATTTCACTGGTCAGTCTAAGTTCCAACTTTTCTCATTCACCTACATTTCAAACAGATTATTTTATCTTTCCTTACTCTACCAGGATTATTTCAATATATGTAGGTTTAATACAAGAAAGCTGAGGGTTTGTTTGTTTGTTTGTTTGTTTTTTTCCGAAGACACTAACAAGCTAAGGCAACATAGGTAGCATATCTTGTTTTCCTAATGGACTTTTTACCATAGAAGTTTAGAAATCTCTCCTATTTATTTTTTGTCTCTTAGTCAACAGTTGCAAGAAGAGTCAGAATATCACAGAGACTTGTATTGTACAAGCAAAACACAGAGTATGACATGGTAAAAGGTGAAAAAATACTAAGTGGTAACATGATGCTGGGAGCAAATTGGCTAGGTTTGTAATTCTTCAAACCAAAAATAACTGATGTGTTAGTGTGCACAACCACCTACTTGAATTTTATTCAAAGTATTGAATACATTCTTTAAAAAAAATCATCGTGAACAGAAACAATGAAAGATCTTAAAATGAGACTTGAGTTGTTTAAGATTTTAGTGATCATTACATTCAAATCCATAATACAGTGAAGTACATTTATTGTTCTTCTGACTTTACCAGTTGGTGAATACTTTATCTAAACCCCTACTAAAGTGTATGTCATTTTGAAGTAATTGTTACAGAGCACACAGTATTTTTTGTTGTAGAAAGAAAGCACCAGATTCTTCACTAAGCTTCAACCTAAAGCTTTTCCAGAAAACTCATTTTGATCACAGTGTTTTCTTTTGTATTGTTTTATCAAAACAATACAAAAATATATAGACTAATATGAGAATAATGTTGGAACCATTTAGCATACTTTATCACCAATTAAGATTAATATACTTCCCATCTAGAATGTTGCCACCAATTATCATAAATAAGCAAACATAACTTAAGAAGGGGATGAGAGATCCTATGAATTGAGTACTATTTAGAATACTGTTAGTATAGTTGATATTTTTTCATGTGCCTACTTTCTTAACAAGTTTGTATCACCTTAATCATATTACTTAAAATGTTTTTCTCCTGTTTAGGAGACACCAGTGAAAGGTTATTTATGTGTTCCCTGTGTACTTAGAATAAAGACATTATTCATGGATTTTTCTTTTTTTTTTTTTTTCTGATTTGAATTACCACCATTCAACAGTCAAGTGAATAATGCGATTGCAACATCAGAATGGGATAGTGGTGTTGTAAACGTGCATTTAAGTGATAGATAAGCAGCCCGAAGAAATTAAAGGTTTTATTTTCTTACTGACTTCTTAATGTCATTTTGGATATTTGACTCCTTGTCCTATAGTTTTTTTGAGTTATTTGCTATGGTTAAAAGGATAACATCATTGAAAAGAATCCTCAGAACTCTAGCTGTTTACTGTATTCCTTCCAAAAAAAAGGAATCTAAAATAAAACTCAGCCACCCAACAATATTATAATTATTTCATTTCCAAATTATTCTACACGTCTTTCTGTGAAAACTTTTCTAACTCTCTAACTAGGTGCATTTCTTAAGGCATCAGAAATTCTTCTTTTCTCGTTGAGCTGCTTTTTTGATGATCTAAAGATTATTTTGTAATCTTTTGTTTACAGTATAAGTGAAAATCATGATTAAGCTCAACAAAAGCCTTTGAATATAGCATGTGTTCATTACTTAGGCAAGAAAAGCCACTCCAGAATTGCTGAGGGACCTGAGATCAAGAATTTAATTAATATTAAGGATCTTTCAATCCAAGTAAGTTTGATAAATTTTATCTGCTAATCAAGGTACTGCTTGCCCCGTTTCCTTTAATGCATAGGCTAAACATTCCAGTTTTAGAGAGTGTTTTAAAGTACAATAGCATTTCCATATTCAAGGGGCTGGCAGGGAGATAGAAGAAAACTGAAAGAACCAGGAAAAAACAATCATTCCCTGTCTTACAGACTCTTAAAAACAATACTGAAGAAGCTGTACGGAAGGTTGCTTTGCACTGGTACTGTTACGCAATTCTGTGTGATTCTCTGGTTTTCGTTTGCTTACAGAGATGAACAAAATGATTTGTGGTAAGTGCTGTCAAGCTGAGGCATGGAAACAGTATATTGTTAGCAAAGTTCAGATCATTTTTTATAATTTTTTTCCAGCTATCATTCTTGAGTAACAGCTTACCAAAATTAAAAAAAGAAAAAACAAAAAAAAAAACAACCAAGAAACCAAACCAAACCAAACTCAGCCAAAACTAATCAAATGAAAACCCATACTTCGTATAATTTTTTTACTACCTGGTCATCCCAATGAGCTGCTATTCTGATATTATTTTTGCTAACAGTCTCTTAATGTTTCTGATATTTCCTCTTGTAATATTTTAGCTCATGAATGCACAGTCTCACAATACATAGGTAGCATGTGTGCCAGAGAGGAGTGCTTTTTGTATTCATCTGCTCTTGTGAGACCCCACTTGAAGTCCTGAATTCAGCTCTAGGGCCCTCAACACAAGAGGCACATGGACCTACTCAAGAGAGTCCAGAGGAGGGCCACAAAAATGAACAGAGGACTGGAGAACCTCTCCTGCGAAGACAGGCTGAGAGAGTTGGCCTTATTCAGCCTGCAGAGGAGAAGGCTCCAGGGGGACTTAGAGCACTTCCCACTGCCTAAAGGGGCTGACAAGAAATGTGGAGAGGGGCTTTTTACAAGAACATGTAGTGACAGGACAAGAGGGGAGATTGAGATAAGATAGTAAGAAGTTCTTCCCTGTGAGGGTGGTCAGGCCCTGGTACAGGCTGCCCAGAGCAGCTGTGGCTGGGCCCACCCCCGGCTGGTTTGAGGACCCAGG
>NW_009939704.1:13024-15354 GCF_000696875.1 Nestor notabilis
GAGCAACCTGCTCTAGTGGAAGGTGTCCCTGCCTATGACAGGGGGTTGGCACTGGATGAGGTTTAAGATCTCTTCTGACCCTAACCATTTTAGAACTCTAGTATTTTATGATTCTGTCTATGTAAAGGGATGCTAAGCTTGCTCACAATTTATTACTTTTGGTATTACTTTTTTTAAGAATTAGGTTATTCCTAAACATTCTTGTTCTAGATCATCATTTCACATGACATTGCAATAATGTTTATTCATGGCTGCCTGTAGGATTAGGTATTTATAATAAAAGAGTAACCTTGTTTATTTGGACTTCAAATGCTGCAACTGAGACTAAGTAAATATACTTTGTAACTGTATTATAAGTACTGCACGGAGACATTTTTTCAGCTGTTTTATAAAGTGGTTGTTCTTAAAACATTTTTCATTCAAACCTTTCTCTGGAAATACATGCATAGGACAGCTCCCATGCCGTAGTAGCCTGAAGAACATCAGCTCTATTCTCTATGCCCTCCAGTGACTTGCAGCAATATAATTTGGTGGGTTGGTCTTGGCTGGCCACCAAGCATGAACCATGCCATCTCTCACGCCCTCTTTTCAGCAAGATGGGGGGGAGATGGAGAAGAAAAAAAGCTCGTAGGTCAAGATAATGACAGTCAGTTCACTCACCAATTACCATCATGCACAATACAGACTCAAACAGAGGGAGATTTAATTTATTGCCAATTCATAAGAGACTAGGATAGTGAAAAACAACAAAATAACTGAAAACACCCTGCCCTTCTTCCCAGAATCAACTTCACTCCTTACTCTACTAACTCCTTCCCACCCTGAGAAGCTCAGAGTGATAGGGAATGGGAGTTGTGGTCAGACCATAACAGCTTCTCTCTACCACTTCTTTCTCATCCTCTCCCCCTGCTCCAGTACAGGGTCCCTCTCATGGGATACAATCCTTCAAGAATTGCTCCATAGGGGTCCTTTCCATGGGGCCCATTCCTTCAAAATTGGACTGTTGTAGCATGGGTCTCCCACGGGCTGCAGTTCCTCCCGGGAGCCTAATCTACTGGGGCTTTTCCTGGCCTGCACTGTGGCTATTTCCTCCAACATGATCCTCCATGGACTGCAGGGACACAGCCTGTGTCACAATGGTCTTCTCCATAGGCTGCAGGGGAATATCTGCTCTGGAGTTTGGAGCACCTACCTCCCCCTCCTACTTCACCAACCTTGATGTCTGCTGAGCTGTTTCTTTCACATTGTCTTCACCTTCTCATATCTGCTGCACAATCTTTATTTATACTTTCTTAAATATGTTATCACAGAGATGTCACCAGCGTTGGTGCTTGGTTCAGCTTTGGGCAGCTGTAAGTTCATTTCAACTGGCTCTGTCTGAGATGAAAGTAGTTACTGATGTCTTCTTACAAAAGCAACCCCTGCAGATCCCACTCTACCAAAACATTGCCATGTGAACCCAAAACATATCTTTAAAGTCTATAATCTCACTTTGAGGTGCTTATTTATCCCCATTTTACAAAGACATTCAGGATAAACTTTAGATGACAACTCCACTCCTTAGGCATAAAGAAATACCCTTATCCTAAGGATTAAGCTCATCCTTGCAAAAAAGAGAACTTCTTTGAAAACCAACTTTGAGCCAATTCTAACTTCTCAAGGGCTGAGGAAAAACACAGACCATACCTCTTTTTCTCCTGGTGCATAGAAGTCTGTTTAGTGTCTAATTCTCCAATGTAAATTTTCCTTATGTTATATATACATATACTTCAAAGTGCAAATGGAAAGATTACTGTACAAATATGGTTATCCCATGGACATAAGGGATGAAGCAGAGAACAAACCATGAATGACAGTCAAGCTGTCTTTCTTTAGTTGCATTTTACTCATAAATACGTAATTTGGTCATATTTTAGCACTGTAACATGCTTAGATTCTCTAGTGACTCAGAATAGAGACATACATTGCTGTCAGGTTTCTAGCCTGAAATATTTTCATATTTATTGATAGAATCAAGGGAAGATATTTTCTGACACCCAAGGTTCTTCATAAGCCTACAGCTGTTTCCTGTTCCCCTTCTCTTTTCCACAATGGCAGCATAAGCAGCAGTAGCTGACAAACTGGAAATGTATTTGGGCCCAGATGTGCTTCCTTTATATGAGCACCCTCTGATTCTTCCCTACCAAGAGGTCCATGCTTCTTTCTTTTTTCTGTTGATTTCTGACAAGACTTAAGGGTCTTACGGGGTTCTAACTCAAACCTCATTTCTGGCTACACTAACAAAATTTCTTCGCGTTTTACCCCTGTCGTGGTTCAAGCCCAGCCGGCAA
>NW_009939705.1:0-22400 GCF_000696875.1 Nestor notabilis
GGACCTTGCACTTGTCTTGATTAAACTTCGTGAGATTGGCATCAGCCCACCACACAAGCGTGTCCAGGTCCCTCTGGATGGCATCCCTTCCCCCCAGCATGTCAACCGAACCACGTAACTTAGTGTCATTGGCAAACTTGCTAAGAGCGCACTCAATCCTGCTGTCCATGTCACTGACAAAGATGTTGACCAGGATCGGTTCCGACACCGACCCCTGAGGGGCACCACTCATTACCTGTCTCCAGGTGGCCATTGAGCAGTTGACCGCAACTCTTTGCGTGCGGCCATCTAGCCAGTTCTTTATCCACTGACTGGTCCATCCATCAAATTTATGTTCCTCCAGTTTAGAGACAAGGATGTCATGTGGGACAGTGTCGAATGCCTTGCTCAAGTCCAGGTAGATGACGTCAACTGGTCTGCCCCTGTCCATCAGTTCCATAGCCCCATCATAGAAGGCCACCAAATTGGTCAGGCAGGATTTCCCCTTAGTGAAACCATGCTGGCTGTCACCAACCACCTCGCTGTTTTTCATGTGCTTTAGCATTCTTTCCAGGAGAATCTGCTCCAAGATTTTGCTGGGCACAGAGGTGAGACCGACTGGTCTGTAGTTTCCTGGGTCTTCCACCTTCCCCTTCTTGAAAATGGGGGTTACATTTCCCTTCTTCCAATCATCTGGAACTTCGCCTGACTGCCATGGCCTCTCAGATATTATGGACAGTGGCCGAGCAACTTCATTCGCCAGCTAAAGTAGCTGGCTAAAGTAGCAAATCAGTGGAGAGCTTCTCCATGCATTAAGTCCTTTTCATTGGTTTCTATGTTGAACACATTAATAACAGCTATTCTGAATTGGGTGAAGGGACAGTCGAATCTGAGGAACTGATTGAATTGAGCATAGGCAGCACCAGGACTATGTGGGGTGTTTATGTCGTATTTAGAATTGTATAGCTCCTGTCACTGGTTGTGGGATCTTGTCTTGAACGTGGGAGATTTTTGGACATCTGGGGAAGGGAAGAGACTTAAATTCTTGCTTTTTGTAAGCTGTGTGGCTGTAGCAAAGGCAGTAACTGTGCATTGTGAAAAGTGCTGGAGAAGGCAGGACTGTGAAAAGATCATGATGGTGAGTTCTTGCACTTGAACTCAGTTATTGATTATTTGAGCCTAAGATCTAAATTTGTTCTTTATCTCACATCATCATCTCCATGTATATCGGACAGTTCTGCTGTGGTGAATTTGCTATATGGCTTTATGGTTGAATACATTTGTTGTTAGAGACTCAGTACAGCAGATAGCCTGTATATCTCTTTTGCAGTTTCTATTTATGGTATCTCATTGTTTCAAGTACCCTCTTGGAAGGTGGGAAATAAATACCTTCCTCATTTCTTTCACATTTCAGAAATACTAATTTCACCTTACAGTAATTTCAATAGGAGTGTGTGGACTTGTCCTGTGATACAGATCTTTAATTAAACCTTTTGCCTAATTTTCTTTATTAAGAATGCAAAATGTTACACGTTTTCATGGGTGCTTGTAGGGTCTGTCAATATTCAGGAATATGAAGATATGAAGAAGTGTGTTTTGGATTGTGTTTTTGTTTGGTTGTTTTTTTGTTTTGTGGTTTTTTGTTTTTTTTTTTTAAATAATGATTTAAAACTGTAGGTCTGTCTGGGACTGGAGTTTCTTATAATCAGCAATAATCAAACTCCTATGCACAAAGGAAAATCCTACCACCAATGCAAACTGGATACCAAAAGGAGTTTTGATGACTACTGGTGTTACATAGCAAATTTCATACCTTTCTCCTGAGTGTGCCAAAAACATCAGAGTCTAAATCATTTAGCTGAATCCTACTTAAAAGGCAATGATCCAGTACAGTATGATTCTTGTAACCGAATAATTTTTGTGGTCTCTCTGGGTGTTATTAAATTTAATGTCAGAATAGTAGGAAAGATGTCTGAAAGCCATTTAATACTGTCACTGGTAAGAAGTTAGATTATGCTCGATTTCTGACATTAATGTGCTACTTAAGATAATTTATCATATTGTGGTATTAAAAAAGACATCCTTTTTACAGTGGCTGCTGTATAGCATTCTAATTTGCTATTTTTCTTTAGCATGGTAGGAAGCCTTTTTCATGCAAAATGTTTTTTCTGGGGTTCTATTCAACTCATTCTTTATAATACTGCATCACTTACAACAGCAACTTTAAGTGCTTGTCTCTTCCAAGGATCCTGTCAATTTTTTATGTTAGAATGACAGCACCCTCCTATGTGAGTCAATTGAAGTGGCACATTTAAAAAGAACCTGAATTGTCAGACATATTTCTTGGACAGGTATATACGTACTGGTCTCCCTTTATGTGTTTTAGACATTTACTTTCATTTATGCCTTACCATGCCATAGCTAAGGTACTGCTAATACGATTTACTGATCATGCGGGGTTTTCTTAAGTGTGCTGTGTCCCATTCGCTGTTTCTTATGATGGTCTGATGATGGATAACAAATAGGTACTTAATTTTGTCATCTTTATTGCTGCTTGTTTCCTAATGACTAGAGTGTTATTTCTGGTATAAATCATGTATCATACCGAGTACTCTTCTATCGATATATGTAGTCCTGTGTCATCCAAGGTGCATACATCCCTGCCAAAATGCCTTGAATTGCTTCCACAAAAATGTGGGAAAATTAGATAAAAATATAGAAATTCTTCTACTTTGTTTTCACCTTGAAAAGTGAAGTAGTTTTCTTCATGTCTTCTGGGAGCAGAGATCAATTATTCTATAATAGAGTACAATACAGAAGTGATTTTTTTTTTTTTTTTTTTCCCCTTAGGTTCTCCCAGGGGAACTAGATGGTCTATGCTAGCATGGCAATTTTGCATGTAAATTTGCCATCCATTGGTAGTGGCAGTATACGAAAGGCTTCTAAGAACTACCCACAGTAAACCAATTTAGCAAGGGTTATATATCTGTCAGTTACAATTAAATCCATGAAAAATATTGGCTCTGAACTAGGACTTTTGTAATTTGATTTACACTGTAGTTGAAAAATAAGTGATTTCATTGGAAAATGGTCTTTATTAAACTGAATGTGAATTTGGTGTAATTTCTTGCTGAGAAATCTTAATTCAGAATGGTGGATGTCTAAACACAGTTATTTAATTAACCTGCTGTTATACGCCATTTTGTGAACATTGGACAAAATTAACTTCCTGGCTGCACGATGCCTGTCAAAGATGTGTGTTTCCAGGGAATATTTAGTGCCTGTTCAAATTTGATATAATGACATTTATTGCTAAAGACCAAATTACTTGTTCATTTAGGGATTATGATACTTCAGTAATGCAGAATATGACCAGCATTTTTAAAATGGATTCCAGTGTAGTCCCAGGACTTTGCCAAAAACCAGACAAAGTCAGAGATTATTTTAGTAAAAAAGGCTCAAGCACATTTTTAAAATTTTACAAGCTTTTTAATTTATTCCTTCTATTTTTTCCTTCTCATTCTGTCTAATTCAAAACTTGACAACTATACAAGCATCACATGCTAACAAAGCATCACTGTAAACACATGAACACTGTGCTTCCATTGATTTCAAAGGAAGTACCATATGTTACAGTTATGCCTGTGCTAACATACTTGGCTGGGTCAGGGTCTTAATTTCCTCAGCATTCAAAATGCCATGGAGTCTAGTCATTACTTAGTGAATTAGCGGAGTCTTCTCTGTCTACATGTCTGCCCCAAGTTGAACTGCGTAGTATTTGGCACCTTTCACTCTACTGCAAGATAAATTACCAACTTTCTGAGAGATATATAGTATTTTTTTGAATTCGTTGTCTAAAACATGTAGTAGAGGTCTGTGATAGTTTTGGGAACAGAATTCAAATCATGTGGTTGTTTAAGCGTGAGACAGTCCTTCCCCTTTCTCTGATCTCAGAGGTGATAGCCCTTCTGTCTCTTTTGATTATGGGGTAATAATCAATGTGAACCTGACTGTCTTAGTCTCCCGGCTGTTTCTGTCTAAAACTGTGTAGGATTGTGTCATTCTCTCTGTTATCACTTGCTCTTTCCTCTACAAATTCAGCCTTAGATGTGATTTCTGGTATGATGCATGCCTCACTGGTCTTGGAGGAGTTTTGTGTTCACTGATGCATGGCTTTGCCATAGCTTCATTCAATTCAGCATATCCAAAATATATGAGCTATATTAGACAAAACTGCTAGCGTGCTCCCGCCATCAGTCTCACATTCACATCTTGCTGACAGAAAGTTGCTTCAGATTTGGGTTTCACAGTTTTTTGGTGTGTCTCTTACTATTTCCTGCTTTCTGGCACTGATGTATGCTTGATATTCTGCACTATCTTGACCAATCCTGAAGCCAGTCCATTATTTTGATTGCTCTGACTCCCCTGTCCTGTTCTCCTGAGCTCCAGCTGATTCAGTATTCAAGGTTTGTGTGTTTGGAAATTATGAGTCTGCATGAAGGGGGCATGTGGGGCTGGCACTACTGGAGATGGTCACAGCATGGGAACAATGACTACCATGTGGCAATGGGATGAAGGACTCTCCTTGTGACCTTTAGGTGTGAAATGGGGTAGACAGTAGCAGTAGAAGAGAAGGGGTGCAAGAGGAGGAAGGGCTGGTACTGGGCAGGATGTGCATCACTCAGTTTCTGATATATTTCAATGTTTAAGTTAGAATTATTAAATATGCATCTAGATTTGGCTTTCCTAAAGATCAGAGATGTCAGGGGTTAGAGTTTTGCCTCAGGGCTCAAAGAAATTGCTGATGTTTCGGTGTACTGTATGGATCTGTGATTCTATAGTGTTCTTATCAGATGTTTTTAAAACTGTGGGGTTTAGCCCCAGAGTCATCCACATAGCCATTGTCCTCCACACAGGGCAGTTGTTTGGGGTTTTTTTAATTAACCCTCTTATGTTTTTCAGAAGTCTGCCCTTTTTCTCCCTTAATATTCTTTATGTGTGCGTAAACTGTAGTATGATTTTTTGCTTTTATGCTTCAGCATCCATCCACTGGCTTTGCCATTACATAGCTGGAGCAAATTAATTCTAGCTTGCAGATATATTCCTTGATTATTATGCAATCCTTCTCTCAGCCTTGCCAGTGAAAATTAAAACTACGCGCGCTTCTTGTGTAGAGGACGTGTGGGCCTCTGACCTTCTGCCACTCATTTCTAGGGCTTTTTGAAGTTATGTTCTTGTTCATTTATTTTTTAAATTCTTTACCTTTTTAATGGCACATTAAGGATGTCTTTTCCCAAACATTTTTGTTTTTAATCAGGTTTCCTTCAGCAATTCTGCTGATCTCCTAGTTCCTCCAGAAACATGAATTTGGAAAGTTCAGCAGTAGAGTGTTAACCTTTAGTGTACAAAACCTACCAGATTAGAGTCAGTTAATTAATGAGGTACTTCAGAGGTGTGCATGATTTAGGTTGTCTTCAGGCACTGAGAAAAATGTTAACGATGTGAAAGTATTGTGATGTTTGTGGGTTTTTTTATTTTTATTTTCAGAAATTGAACTCAGATACAAACCTGTCCTCTTTTTCTCTCAACATCCTAATTGAAATTGAGCCTTTATGCAATGTTCAATGTCTATATGAATGTCTATGTACAAATCCTTGAATTCTTGATAATGATAAATTTCCACCTGTAATTCTTTTTCTTACTCTGCATCTTTCTGCGACATTAAAGAAGAAATATACAAAAGTGGTGGTGGTGGGGGAACAGGAGTTACTAAAAATCCACAGTTCTAACAGGAAGGATCACCCCATCACAGGATGAATGTGCCATCTTAGCTGTCCTGAAAGTGCTCAGGACGGAGGTTCCCTGAGCCTGAGATGACTTCTCTGGAATCATCAAATATGTATTGTCTTTGGGGATTTTTTTCTTTTGTGCCACTTTTCCACCCTTTCAGCTGTCTCTTCTCCCTTCCTCCCCACCTTTTCTTATTCTTTCAGACCTGTCTTATTCAGACCCTTTCTTCATTCATTCTCCTCTAAATTCCTTCTCTTTTATTTCTTTGCTTTGTATAAGTGCCACTAGTAGCTGGTACCACTGCAGTTGGAACTGACCACCAGAAACCTGGCCATATTGTTGAGTAACTACCCACAGAGGGTGTGATCCTGAGTGGCTCTGAAATTAATATTATTCCACTTAATTCTAGTAATTCATTTTCGTAAGCAACTAAAAGCATTCAAGCGCAGTGCAGGTATTGCTGTGTTGCTCCCTAGTTACGGGCGAATGTTACTTTAAGATTTACAGGTTCTCAATTTTCTTGAATCTTCCCCTTGCTGCAAGCCCTTGTATCTGGATGATTTCCTGCATTGCATATTGCTATCTCTACAGGTGAGTATGCCTTTTGTATGAGAACTAGATAAAGAGTCTCAGGAGAAAATGAGCTAAATTGATCCTTAAGGCAGGAACCATGCTGGCTCTATAGTATGCTGCTTTTTCTGCAGTACTCATCCCAGAAGAATACTGGGATCCACTTCAGAGCTTAAGCTTCAGAACTTAAGACTGGTCCTGAAACACAGGAGATGAAGAAGTGTTAGAAGAATAAACAGTATAACACCAAACCTTTCTTTACGTACTTAGAACCATGTGCATGCGCCCACGATCTGTCTGCACTTAGTTTTTGCTGTTGTGAAGGGATATGTTTGGGTAATCTTTCTGCTTGTTGGTACTTTCACGAGCTTTTCAGCTTCATTTACAAGTGAAGTCAGAGTCTGGCCCAGCATTATGAATGAGTGTGACACATTATAGCACTACAATTTCTGGTAGGCATCACTTACAGATATATTTAGTGGGCAGAGAAACTAAATTTCAAATCAGTGTTTTTCTAGTTTGCAAATCAGCTTTCATATAGAAAACAGTAAAAGAGGAACTCCCTCAGGCTGCTTTTTTCTTCTCCCTCCTGTTTGTCTTGAAAACTGACTTCCATTGTAAAAATGAAGGTGATCCCCGAAGCCTGTTAAGTTTGGGATCTGATCTGTTATGGGAAGCTATTTTACTATCTTTCTGCTTCAGAGAGATGGTCTCAAAAAGCTGATTTGGCACACAAGGTTTTTCTGGGGGCAAAGCCAACTTTGTGTAGTGGGAGCAATGCTCTGATGGAGGTAACTTGCTGTTTAGGTCAGGAGCAAACCAATTTTCCTCTTACCCAAGCACTGGCTGCTATAATCTAATAATAGGTGGAAGACAGAACAGCAAGGCCTATTTAGAGAAGTGCTTTGAAAACAGCATGTATTTTAAAATTCATTTTAATCAAGTGACCCTGAAGTGGGTGTTTGTACTTATATATTTAGGTTTTGGATTTTTTTTTCCCCAAGGGAGGTTATTTTTCTGAGCACCTTGGTAGCATGTCAAGGTTGAGCTAGCAGGCTAATACACAAAGCTGTCTTCATGGAGCTTTTGTGGGGAAACAGCCTTGAGTGTGTCACCTCTGATGCACTTTGCTTTTGAAGCAGCTGTTTCATTTGAAGCAGCTGTTTCATTTATTCTAAGGTTTGCTTATTTTCTGTGACTGTATTTTCATATTCGTATCACTCTGAAAGGACAAAGGAAAGAAGGCGGTGAAATCGGAGGACTGCTTGAGTCAAAAGGTGGAAGAATTTGCTGCTGCCTTTGGTGGTGCCTCCTGTAGTATATACTGGAAGGACTGGTTGTTTTTTAACCTCTTTGTTTGGAAAAAATGTTGGGGAAAAGCTTTTATAGCCACTCTGTGGAAATTATTTTCTGTGAAGATGCTAGAATAATTGCGCAGGGATGTTTGTGTGCAGCTTAGCCGTTGTTCAAAGGAGGAGCTGGAAAAATGAAACAGTTGAGGAGCTAAATGAAATCTTCAAATTACCTACCCTTCCCTGCTGATAAAGAAAGGGACAGATCAACCTGGTGCTTACTGCTGTGCCCACCCATTTTCTATGGATCATCCTGGCTTGGGCACTACATTTCACTGCCCCACTGGGTGCAGGCGTGTATGCCATCACCTTTTCATCTTGTCTGGTGTAAAGGGCAGGGTGGCTCAGCCTGCTCTGCAGTTTGTGCCTGCAGTTTCCCATGTTGTGCTTTGCTGAAGTAGTTTTTCAGCTTTATTTTTTTTTACTTTGCCATTATTTCTCTGGATACAGGAGCGATGGGGAAGTGCTGACTGCAAAGAACATTATTTTTGTAAAGACACAAAGAATGGATCAGTGTAATAAATGCAGACTGTTTTAATGACATAACGTTCATGGAACATATTAAGTAGAAGTCAAGAGTTCTGGCAGATTGGAGGTTAAATTTAGCAACAAAAAATTACTGAAAGGGAGGATTGTTCTTCATCAGAGATGCATGTTTTCCAACCCAGCTTCCCTGTGCTATATCCAACTCAGGGCTAGAGATAGTCCTGCCTCATAGAGTCATAGAATAGTTCAGGTTGGACATGACCTTTGTTAACCCAGCACTGCCACATCCACCAATAAACCATGTCCCTAAGCACCACATTTACACATCCTTTAATACCTCCAGGGATGGTGACTCCACCACTTCCCTGGGCAGCCTGTTCCAAAAGCTTGACAAACCTTGCAGTGAAGAAATATTTCCTAATATCCAATCTAAACCTCCCTTGGCGCACAGCCTGAGGCCATTTCTTCCTATCATAGAGTCATAGAATGGTTAGGGTTGGAAAGGACCTTAAAATCATCTAGTTCCAGTCCCTGTGCCATGAGCAGGGACACCTCAACCTAGACCAAGGCTCTGTCCAATGTGGCCTTGAACACTCCAGGAAGGGAGCATTCACAGCTTCCTTGGGCAACCCATTCCAGTGCCTCACCACCCTCACTGTAAAGAAGTTCTTCATTATATCTAACCTGAACTCCCTGTGTTCAAGTTTGAAGCCATTACCTCTTGTCCTATCACTACAGTCCCTGATGAATAGTCCCACTCCTGTATCTTTGTAGGTCCCCTTCAGATATTGGAAGGTTGTTATGAGGTCATCACATAGCCTTCTCTTCTCTAGGCTGAACAGCCCCAACTTTCTCAGCCTGTCTTCATAAGGGAGGTGCTCCAGCCCTCTTATCATCCTCGTGGCCCTCCTCTGGACTTGCTCCAACAGCTCCATGTCCTTCTTATGTTGAGGACACCAAAACTGCACACAGTACTCCAAGTGAGGTTTCACGAGAGCAGAGTAGAGGGGCAGGATCACCTCCTTCGGCCTGCTGGTCACACTCCTTTTGATGCAGCCCAGGATACGGTTGGCTTTCTGGGCTGCAAACGCACACTGAAGTGGCTCATGTTCAGTTTCTTGTCGACCAACACCCCCAAGTCCTTCTCCACGTGGCTGCTCTGAATCACTCATCTGCGTAACCTGTAGCTGTGCCTGGGATTGTTCTGACCCAGGTGCAGGACCTTGCACTTGGCTTGGTTAAACTTCATAAGGTTGGCATCAGCCCACCTCACAAGCGTGTCCAGGTCCCTCTGGATGGCATCCCTTCCCCCCAGCATGTCAACCGAACCACGTAACTTAGTGTCATTGGCAAACTTGCTAAGAGCGCACTCAATCCTGCTGTCCATGTCACTGACAAAGATGTTGACCAGGATCGGTTCCGACACCGACCCCTGAGGGGCACCACTCATTACCTGTCTCCAGGTGGCCATTGAGCAGTTGACCGCAACTCTTTGCGTGCGGCCATCTAGCCAGTTCTTTATCCACTGACTGGTCCATCCATCAAATTTATGTTCCTCCAGTTTAGAGACAAGGATGTCATGTGGGACAGTGTCAAACGCTTTGCACAAGTCTGGGTAGTAGATGTCAACTACTCTGCCCCTATCCATCAGTATCCTATTGCTTGTTGCTTGGGAGAAGAGACCAGCACACCCACCTTGCTACAACCTACTTTTGGGTAGCTGTAGAGAGTGATAAGGTCCCTGCTGAGCCTCCTTTTCTCCAGGATAAAGAGCTCCAGGTCCCTCAGCTGATCCCCACAAGACTTGTGCTCTAGACCCTTCACTAGCTTTGTTGCCCTTCTTCGGACATGTTCCAGTAGCTCAATGTCTTTCTTGTATCAAGGGGTCCAAAACTGAACACAGTATTCGAGGTGCAGTGTCACAGTGCTGAGCTCTGACTCATCAGCTGGTGACTGTTTGCTTTGTTTGGAGAGTACACCTGCTAGGTTTGCAGCAGAGGGGTTGCTATTTGTCACTCCCAAATCAGGTCCAAGTGCTGTAAAAGGAGTGGGTGTTTGTTGGTCAGTAGTAGCACTGCAGAAGATGAAGCTTCTGATGGGTGCTGTGGAGAGTATAAGCGTAGATTGTTCCAGCTGAGCTGGCTGTAGTGTATTACAGCTGGCAGGCTCTTCACCCAGTGAAACTAGATGGTTAACACTGTCACTGTGAAAGTAGTTGGACAAGGAGATAATACTGTTGTTCAGCTTATCATTGAAACATTTTATACTGGCCATGGAATGTCATTGTGTCTGAACATTTTTCTTATATTTGATCTGCTGGGCAGTGTAGAGTTAAAGTTGCACCTGTAATAGTCATTTGCTTCAGTCCAAGGTGTATAAAACATGCTGGTTCTGACCTGGGAGCATTTCATAAGGATAAATGACTGTAAGTGGGTGTGAGGCGGTATTTCACAGTTTGTCAAAGTAAGATTTTGATTTCCAGGAAGCTTAAAAGAAGCAGATGTGCAGCCTTTACTGAACTTTCATGAGATACAGTCACTTGGTTCCCATAAACTGCTTTGGAAAGCACAGCTAATATGCCTGATCTCCTTAAAAAGGCTGTCTTAAAATGCCATGTGTAGGAAATCAGCATTTGCAGTGCTGCAATAGAAATGTACTTTGTGATTTTTTTTTTTCCAAGCTCTTTGACTTTTTAATGTGGGTTTTTTTTTTCTTCCTCTCTTTCCCGTTAAATCTGCAACTAACCACCCAAGAGCCTAGCAATGACAGCATAAAGTCTACTGAGAAAGTTATAAGAAAAGCATCTTTTATTAGAAGAATGTGAACAAGGAATTGAAACTTTCTAGATTTAGTTCAGTTTGAATGCACTAGCTGTCTGAGCCTTGTGTAATTCAGACTGATTTTCAGAGTGGATCAGTTTGTGCTTTCAGTCACACTGAGTACTTGAAAGGTAGAAGGCTAGAGTTCCCTTTTCTTTAGGCATGGTATTACACGTACAGTGGATTGTACCCACTGCAGACCAGACATTTGCAAATTGAAATCATAAAACTAAAATGGAGTCAATTGAAGGGACAAAGTGCACCTTTTAAAAGCTAGTTCAGTGAAGACCCCAGGGTGGAAACCAGGCTGGAAAATCTGGCTTTGGTTTTATCCCACGGTTATTCTGACACACCTAAATGTTACAAATGAATGTGTCATGGGAAGGGGAGCGGGCTTGGGAGGAATGCTTTGCATGCATTTATCTGTAGCTGGGAACTCAAGTCATTTTCTTCTGAATTCTTGCAGGTGAAAGTGATGGTAAGGATTTGTCCCTCTCAAGGAGCACATGAAACATCTGAATCCATGTCCTTCCTAAAGGTAGACCCACGAAAAAAGCAAATCACGTTTTATGATCCAGCAGCAAGTGGGCCTTCCAATGCAGGTCACAGAAGAGGCGTTGTTGCTGTCCCAAAGATGTTTGCCTTTGATGCAGTTTTCCCGCAGGATGCTTCGCAGGTACTGGAGTCACTTGCGTAAGCCTCCCAAGTCTTCTCATGGCCACTGCATTTGATTGCTGGAAGAGTTCTTTCTGTTTCTGGGGAATTTTATTTGACTGAGTTGCCTTAATGCCTGGAAAAAACCCCCATGGTAATTAATATAAAAGTGGGTAAATTCTAACATTTTCAGTTTAGTAAAGATGTAAAATTAAGGAATAATAGCTGGGGAGATGGATTTGCTGGCTAAAATATCTTCCTGCATTTCTCTTGTTAGAGAAAGACACACAGCCAATTTAAAATTCGCTTTTCCATCAGGTTAGGTTTTAACCCATTTGGTGTCACTGAAATAAAGTCCTTTCCCACTGCTTTTAATGGCAAATGAATATGTGCTTAACATTAAACTAAATGCTGCTGTTAGGACAAGAGATAGAACTAACCCTGTGGGATTTGCTATACTGAAACAATTAGGGAGCTTTTGTATTTTCGTTGCCTTTCCAGTTTATGCTGTTTGATTACTTTATCTTGATGGTTGTGCTGCTGATGGTGTATGCCTTTCTTTGGCCTGCAAAATGGTGTATTTTTACAGTAATAACTCCAGACCTGGAATCTGATATACAGATAGGATGGCTAGTATTTGAGAGGATTGTGGGCTGCACTATATTCAGTGAAACTGTACTCATGGACACCTGAAATTTCCTTCTGGGAAAAATCTTCAGTTCAGAAAAAAAATTCCTAGAACAGCTTTAGAAAGAACAACAAATTCAGGAGTGTATGAGGAACTACTCCAAGTTTGAACTGCTGGAAAAAAATAGGGTGAAGAATACACCACAGAAATCCAAGGTGAAAATGATATGTTAATGTTGAGAAAACATGACAAGACCTAGTTCAGAATCCCACTCTCAGATATTTTCCTAGGATTTTGGTTTATTTTTTGGGTCCCAAACTAGAGATATGAAAATATCTATTAGGTCTGAGCTTACCTCCCACATATATCAGTGCCTAAAGCAATGGTAGCCACATCAGGAGGCTGTTTTTAATATCTTGCATAAGCTCAAATGGTGTCTTTGTGCAGAAATATGCATCAGTGATCTCAACATTAGTCCAGAACTGGAAGTGGCTTTCTATTACTTATGTTGCCAGCCCTGCTGCAAAGTGGCTGGTCACAGCCTGCTTCTCTGCTGGTTTTGGCACCAGTCCTTAACATTGTTGACCCCTGGTTTGGGCTAGGCTCTTTCAGGTCTTTGTGGTGGGCTTGTTGGGTGGCCTGTTTGTGGTGTTTCCGGGTGACCTTGGCCAGTGCAGCCACTTTTGTGCAGGTGTCATTGCTTGTGGCAAGCTTACTGCCAAGTAGCTGTAAACAGAGCCTTATCATTTCACTGTAGTTATATAGGTAGTACACCAACCCTTTCCTCTTCCCCAGTTGTTGTACTTAATAGATCATCTTACTGTACATGTGAAACCTTCCTTGATGTGGATAAACTGGTTTTAGTACACTCAAATATTTTAGCAAGTTCTCTTTGTTGATGATGATGTTTCCGCTGGAAGAGGAAAATGTGATACTATGAAATCTTATTCAGGGATCTTAATGCATTTTCTCCAGTATGTATGTCTTTTTAATTCCTGTGAGCACTCTTGAGTAGCTTAATTTCAGTGGAGTTGCTACCATTGCCGAATAGCCTTGGGTAAGCTATTACACCAGCAGGAAGCCTGGTTGGATAGCATTCAGTTTGCTACATTAGTCATAGAATCAATATTCCAAGAGAATTGGTTTAATAGAATTGAAAACTATTGTAGGCTGTGGTAGCATATTTTATTATTTTTTAAGGTAGCATAGTTACTAAAATAATAGAACTGATGCCATTAAAATTGGAAGAATATTGCATCTCAAAAATATTGAGTCATTAATTTCATTACAAAAGAATAGTAAAAACCATAGCAGTATATGCTCATTTACCTATTTGTCTCCAATCTTTCTTTCAGGCTGAGGTATGCTCTGGAACAGTAGCAGAAGTAATCCAGTCTGTTGTGAATGGTGCAGATGGTTGCATATTTTGCTTTGGTCATGTCAAGCTTGGTGAGCTCCCAAATTCGTTACAGTTAATTACTATGTCAGTCTGATAATTACATGCTGTCAGCTCCTGGAACAATAAACCTGGAGTATATGAATAGATTAGAATTTCTCTTTAATTAGTTTTGCAAACTTATCATGGTTTATTTCTATACTGTGATTGTAAGTTTTAATTTGAAAAGGTAAAATGTAACATCAGATTAGCTTAATCAAGAGCAAGTTTATATAGGTGCATTGTGATGAAAATCAAAAGATCAGAAATGTTTTTACCATTAATTTGTTGTGGGTCTGAGTTACAAAAATTGCAAAACTAATTGAATAAATAGCAATAGATTAATAATTAAATATTCTGCATTTTTGTGTCTGTTCTTTCCCATTATTTGTGCAACACATGACATTGCATGTAGTGTACAGTGGTGATATGAAGAGATACTGTCTTGTACAAGAAAGGTGAATTAAGTTCATGTTTGTCTTTTCATTCTAGGAAAATCTTTTACCATGATTGGTAAAGATAACTCCACGCAAAGCCTTGGTATCATCCCCTGTGCAATTTCTTGGCTTTTCAAATTAATCAATGAACGTAAAGAAAAAACTGGGACTCGTTTCTCTATTAGAGTATCTGCTGTGGAGATCAGTGGCAAAGATGAAAACCTGAAGGATTTGTTAGCTGAAGTAGCCACTGGCAGCCTTCAGGATGGCCAGTCTCCTGGGGTTTATCTGAGAGAAGATCCAATATGTGGAACTCAGGTATAATGAATATCACAACATAGATTTTTCTGAGCTCGGCTTTCTTCTGCTTTATATTTCCTTTTAGCTGACAACAATTATGACAACTTTAAGACAGTAAAAAAAAAAGTTATTGCTTTTAATTTTTAAGCCCTTCTCCCATGGTGTACATATTTGTTTCCTTTAGTGCCCTAGAGATTTAGCCAGTTCAGGAAAAAATAATAAAAAAAGATGCCCCTGTGCTAACTAGTCATTTTCTTGTTTATATTGAAGCTTCAAAACCAAAGTGAGCTAAGGGCCCCAACAGCAGAGAAAGCTGCCTTTTTCCTTGATGCTGCAATTGCTGCCAGAAGTACCAGCAAACCTGAATGTGAGGAAGAAGAGAGAAGGAATTCACATATGCTCTTTACTCTTCACATATACCAGTATCGCATGGAGAAGAGTGGCAAAGGAGGAAGTATGAATCTTCTTACCATATTGTTTGTTTTGAAATGGGTTAGTTTAAACAATAATTTGCAATAAACTTAAAAAGAAAAAATGAAGTGAATCCTCAAACCAGTCAAGTCACCTTTAACTTTGGTAGCTGTGGCTAAAATCTGTTTTCCTTTCTATTAATATTTAATTTGGTCATTAGCCCATGCTGTATTCATTATTTTCCTCATTTGAATACATTTTGAATACCAAGTTTGGCTTGAGTCCATGCAAGGAACGTGCCATAGAACTGTTTCCCACCCCCCCACACTGGTTTTTTTTGTTTTTTTTTTTTTTTTTTTTTTTTAGTGTCTGGAGGACGCAGCCGTTTGCATCTCATTGATCTAGGGAGCTGTGAAAAAGTGCTGAGCAAGAGCCGAGATGGAGGAGGCTCTCTGTGTCTGTCTCTTTCTGCCCTGGGCAGTGTAATTTTGGCCTTAATTAATGGTGCTAAGCATGTACCGTATAAGTAAGTGAATTATTATCTGCATTATCTTAAATTTGTGGCTATTGTTACAATGAACTGCATTAACAATTTAGTCTTTAACTAAGATGAAGTTAAAGCAAGTTCTGTTGGAGAAGGGTCTGTTGTCTTTTAAGGTCACAGAATCATAGAATGTTTTGGGTTAGAAGTGACCTTAAAGATCATCTAGTTCCAACCCCTGTGCCATGGGCAATGACACCTTCCACTAGACCAGGTTGCTCAAATCCCGTCCAACCTGGCCTTGAACACTTCCAGGGATGAGGCATCCACAACTTCTCTGGGCAGTTCCAGTGTCTCACCACCCTCATAGTGAAAAATTTCTTCCTGATATCTAATCTGAATCTCCCATCTGTCAGCTTAAAGCCATTCCACCTTGTACTATCCCTACATGCCCTTGTAGAAAGTCCCTCTCCAGCTTTCTTGTAGGCCCCCTTTACATACCGGAAGGCTGCTACAAGGTCACTTCTCTATTACAGATACATGTTTCTATTCATCTACCTGTCTATATATATATATACATACACACAATTTTTTATATGTTATGTAACAATTTGAAATTCTTAATTACATGGCCAAAAATTATATGCATGTTGGTATATGCTGAAGTTCGCTCAAGTTTTGGGAGGGTTTGATTGTTGAAAAAAACAGGGGAAAATGGCCAAAATGTTTTCTTTCCTTCTACCTCTTTTTTGTTTCCTGGGTTTGGAATTTAGACTGATCTCAGCCAGCTGGACATTAGTGAACAATTTTATCAGAATTTCGTAGGATTTTCTCTCCTTTTTCCAAATTTAAAATTGTATTGAAATTTCAGAAAATACTAGAAAGTTTATCAACTATTGTCATCAAAGGTTGTTTTTTCTGTATGCCTTTTTGAATGATACAACCTTTCAATTAAAAAAAAGACCACCATGTTGCACATTTGTTCATCAGAAGCAAACATTTAGGTGTGTTCCTTTGTGGAGTGTTCTTGACAATAATATTGTGTCAAACACACCTGTGGGGAGCCCAGCTTAAAGACAACACCCACATTGTAAAGACCCTTACCAGAACTTGGCCCTCAGTCCTTAAATTTAATTGCTGCTTGCAATTAATCTTCATGCATTATACCTTTGTGCTGTTGTTATCAATCATGTCATTTCACGTATGTATCTAGTGTTGCATCTCAAACAGGTGTTTGTTCCTTCTGTATTTGGAGGAAGAGTATTTTCCTCAGGCTAGTTGCTAGGTTTGTGGATAGAGGATGGATGGGTTAGAATAGGGAAGGGCAGATGATCAACTTTGTCACCTGCCATGCTTTAGCAAGTAGACGTGATGGTAGTTCCTACATCTTGGGCCAGCTCAGGGGGGTGATAAGAAGCAGCCTCCTGAGTGAGAGCACTGGGGAGAGATGTGTTGGAGACCAGTGGAGGACAAAATATCACTTATCTTGTCAGCTTTGCTGTCCATGGTGGAGGACTTTCATCACCAGGAAAGCCTTCAGAGAGAAATACTGCTTCCCATTTGCTATGTCAGAGCAGACAGCCGCAGGCAGAATGGAAACTGGATGGGTGCCACTGATAATATGTTTCTGATATCTAACATTATTATATTTGTTTAGAGATTTCTTACCATTTCTGTTGACTTACTTTTTAGTACTTACCAAAACTGTTTGCATGGAGCTTACAGATCTTACCTATCCAGGTATTAAGTCTGCTCAGCTAAAAAGCTCATGAGCTTTTTAGGTAACGTGAGCTAAACATGAGATAACTAAGCTAGCTATTAATCAATTGTTTTACAGTTGTCCAAGTAAAATGTAAAATTACTTATTATACTGCAAATACATACACAGATAGGTAATTAAAATATTGGTATCTTTGTACATTTTAAGTGCAGTCAAATAATAGGAGCATATTTCTTATCTGCACATACCATACATGCATATATCCTATGAAAATGAAAGCACAGCTTGTGGTGTAAAAATCTGCAAAAAAAAAAAGATTGTGATTTCTTTAAACCATCCTCGTGTTCTCATTTGTTACACAGGGACAACAAGTTGACAATGTTGTTGAGGGAATCACTTGGGAACATCAATTGCAGGACTACTATGATTGCACATATTTCTGACTCCCCAGTCAATTATGCAGAAACTCTCACCACCATTCAGCTTGCATCGCGGATCCACCGAATGAGAAAGAAGAAATCCAAGGTTGGTTCACAAACATGCAAAAATTAATTCATTTGAAAATGAGTTTTCCTAACCTCTCGGTGGGGGAACATGGGATTTCTCAGCAGTAAGAAGTAATACAAAATGCATAAAAGCTCAGGAGACAAACTGACAAATGACTTGGCACTGAGCCATCATCCCACCCCCAATCCTTAATCCTGAAATTCCCTTCTTTTTGTTCTAAACACATATTCTTTCTTTGCTTGTATGTGGAACTATCTCAAAAGTTCCTATTTATATTAATTAAAAAACTATAAGGAAGGAATAGAAAACTGTTGAGGAGAAAGACAATGCATAATATTTAATGGAAAATATCTGAAAAGGTGTGATAATTATATTACTCCTAATATAGTAAAATCTATGTAGCATGACCTTGTTAATTTAATTCAGACTCAACATTTTCCACTAGATGTAATTGTGATAGTATACAAAAAGCACAGAGTATGTAGCAAACCTGGCCTTTTAATCAATTACATGTACATATTTATATACCTCTATATATCAATAACATCTCCCTTATTGATCATGTACAGTATGCATCCAGCTCATCCGGAGGAGAGAGTTCATGTGAAGAAGGACATGTTCGCAGACCTCCCCATTTGCGACCCTTCCACCCACGAACTGTTGCCCTCGACCCTGACCTTCCTGTCCTGAGTATATCTAGTGATCCGGATTATTCCTCCAGCAGTGAACAGTCTTGTGATACTGTCATCTATGTTGGTCCCAATGGTGCAGCGTTGTCTGACAGGGAATTGACAGATAATGAAGGTCCTCCAGAGTTTGTTCCCATAATCCCATCCCTAAACAAGAAGAGAAGTAAAGACAATTCTGCTATTGGTAGGAGTTCTGATAAGGACCATTTTAAATGCAACACTTTTGCTGAACTGCAAGAAAGGTTAGAGTGCATTGATGGAAGTGAGGAACCCATCAAATTCGCTTGTGGAGAAATCTCTGTTGTATCCAATTGCAGTCCAGTCCCTGGAAGTACAGAAAATACACAGTCTAAGCTGATAAAGGAAAAAGTATCTTCTCCTTCTGGCGGATTTAAGAGACCAATTCCACAAGAAACTGCATCTCCCAAAAAAGGACATAACCTTCCTTACCAGGCAGTTGCAGCAAGGGGTGACAATGGCAATTGTCATGAAAAGAGCGCACCTCACTTGAAAACAGAGCTTTCCAAGCCACAGAGCAGAGCCGACCACAAAATAATAGACTCAATATCGGAAGTGGAGAGAGAGACAATCACCGATTCCCTGCAGTCTTCAAGGTGTAGCCCTTCAAGGAATACAGAGCAGAATAAAGCCACAGCTGAATGTGTAATTAAGGAAAAGTCCTTGTACATGAAGAGACCCTTGCCAAGCCCAGCACCTCCACCTCCACAGCAGAAAGAGGACATAGTGAGCTCCAAAGCTGAGAATTTGGAGCTGGACAATAGCAATGCAGTTCGAACTCCTCCTGTGGGAATGAGCAAGCAGATGGGAAGCAAACCTGAGCAAAACCCTGTAGGAAGCACATTCTTAGTTGGCAGCAATGCCCAGAATCAGTCAGGTGCAATAGAGGTACACAGCTTCAGGTCAGCGTTCAGAGGGAAGTGTTTTGACCGGGATATACTAACCACCACAGTGACTTTGCAGCAGCCTGTTGAGCTGAATGGAGAAGATGAGCTTGTTTTCACTGTGGTGGAAGAACTGTCCATTAGTGGGATTATGGATAATGGAAGACCATCCAGTATCATTAGCTTTAACAGTGACTGCTCCCTTCAGGCCCTTGCATCGGGTTCAAGGCCGGTCAGTATAATCAGTAGCATAAATGATGAGTTTGATGCTTATACCTCACAGGAGACTTCTACTGGTGTAAATATTGATATTGTTGTGCCCTTTGCTAAGGATCCTTTTACCAGCAGTAGACGTTCCTCCATCAGTTCATGGCTTAGTGAAGTCAGCATCTGTACAATTGAAAGTGATGGAGCACAGTCTAGTGACAGTTTTGTTGCACAGTCATCTTACAGTGGTAATAAGTCCGAGGAACCCTTCAGCTTGGATTCATCTCATTTATCTGTCCCCCTGAAAAGTGCTCTGAACGACAGTGGATTTTGCTTCTCTGAACTGGACAGTGAGAGCTTGAGTTCCAGCAAGCTGTCCTCAGGCATTATCAAAAGCCCTCAAACGTCTGAAACTACCAAAGTGTCTGAGATAAGAAGTGCTTTTTGTGTCACTGATCAGCCCATAAAAATAAAATTTAGTAATTCTCGCGATATGCCTGTGATAGAAACAATACATTCTAGTCTTCCTAGGAAAACAAAAACTACCTCGTCTCCAATCCACAATAATACTGTCCTCAGCTATAAAGAGCTGCAGAATCCACATGGTGTATTTGAAGATCCTTGGCTGTTGCGCACTGATTATCAGTTGGAAGCAAAACCTGCAGACTCACTGCTGTCTCCAAAATCTCATGCATTTGCTACTGAGAAGCAGCCAGGAAAAGCTGCCCAGTATTTTGATGCAGCATCCAGGCCAACAAAGTCACAGACTATGCTTGCTTGTTCGCAGAGGGTTGTGGATGGTTGTGAAATGGTCTGCAAAACCTCCAGTGGAGCTGCAAAGAAGTCAGAAGTTGTGATGAAGATGCCACTGCTGAAGAGAGGAGCCACCACACTGGGAGTGATGCCAGTGTCGCATGCTAACAGTACTTTGTTGGAGGCTGCGGCCCGGGGGAATTCGGATATTCCCTTGACTACTGGCAGCTTGAAATCATCACTGGGAAAGAAGAGTGCACCACAGAAGTCAACCATGTTGCCCAGGCCAGGTGGGCCAACACCTCCAACACCTCCTGTACGCAAATCAAGCCTGGAGCAGAAACCTGTTGGTCTAGGTAATGGTGGGGGAAAAGCCTCCAGCCTTGACTTTGCCAGAGCTGCCATGCTGAAGGCTGAAGATGAAGTAGATTTGAGGTTGAAAGCTGGGTCTTACTTCAGCGAAAGTGCCAGCAGCAAAATGAACCTGAAGGGCGACCACTCTTTGCCCAAGATGACATCCAGCTTAAAGGCAAAGGGATCAAAGAATGAATCTGTGCACCGTTACGGGAGCCACATGTCCCTGGAGAGATGCGACAGCCTGACATCAGTCGGATCCAAAGCAAGTGTTGTGAGGGAGAATGGGAGCACCAGCAACAGCCGGGCAGGGCGCTCTGTCCCCAGACTGGGGGTCCCCCCTGTTGCCTCTGGTGTAGGTTTACCACCACCCTTCACTGCCCCTGTGTCTGGCAAAAACAGCCAGGGAAAACCCACAGCTAATCAGAAGGTACAAGCAAGCGGGAATAAAAACCGAGGCCTTTCTGCCAGTGGCTCAAAGTCTCTCAGTTCCTCTGTGAAGTCCCTGGCGCAGCCTGCAGGGAAAGGCTCTGGCATGGCCCCCAGTGGGAAGGCAGCCCCCCGCTCTGTGCAGCCCGTCAGCAGCAAACCTGGCCGAGGGACCATCATGGGGACCAAGCAGGCCATGAGGGCAGCCAACAGCCGCGTGAATGAGCTAGTGTCAGGTGGCTCTGCCAAGGTGGGCCACTTCCGAGGCTCCACCGACTCTGACAGTGGCAATGACAGCGGCATTAACCTCAGTGATGAGAAGTCCCAAATCCCAGTGCTGCCATCTCCATACAGCAAGATAACGGCACCCCGGCGGCCTCAGCGGTACAGCAGCGGGCATGGCAGTGACAACAGCAGCGTCCTAAGCGGGGAGCTGCCACCAGCCATGGGGAGGACAGCTCTGTTTTACCACAGTGGGGGCAGCAGTGGCTACGAGAGCATGATTCGGGACAGTGAGGCCACTGGCAGTGCCTCCTCAGCACATGACTCCATGAGTGAAAGCGGGATGTCATCACCAGGACGGATGAGGAGCCTCAAGTCCCCCAAGAAACGATCAACGGGTAAGAAACAAACAGGAAGGTGGCCAGGTGTCCACTTGTCCTCCGCTGCATCCCTGAGGATGGTGGGTTTTCATGGTGTCTCTGACAGAGGAAGAGAAAGTTTAGGGGAAGCTCAAAGTGGGGAGGTAAACGAATGCATTCACTTGCATGTACACATTTATCACTATGACAGCAGCTACTTGTCATTTATTTTACTTCAAAGGTGCAGGTGTGACACAGATGCTACTGTGGAGAGGGCAGGAAAGGTGCCAGGTGCCCTGGGATGCTGGCCAACTCCCTTGGAGGGAGGAGGCAGCAGATTATCTGCCTGCAGACAGGATGTTCCTTCCTCCCTCCGCAGTGTTGGCAGTGAGCACTGCACCAGGGTGGCCCAAAATAGGAGGGTGTAAACGAGTGTGTTGGGAAGAGTGAAAGTGTCGGGTGGGTGGTGATGAGTTTTTGTGAGGATCAAGTGAGCGTCAGAAAAGACCACTGAGAGAAGGGCAGTGAGGAGAGGAGGAGCTCTGCTGCCAGGTGTCTGTGAGGGGGTGGGACTGTAGTCTGGAAACATGTGAATAGGCCTGGAGGGGAGAAGAATGTGAATTAATGAGGTTTGCTGAATGTGCATTAGATTACCCAAGGGTAAGGCTCAGGGGCAGAGCAGTAAGGTGTGTACTTAAGATGTAGCCACTCTTATGGTAATATTACCAGCTGATTGCAAAGTTACTTATTGCACTGTAATAGATTTTTATAAAGAAATTTAAGAGTGTACATGTAGATACTATAAGCAATAGGAAAATGAGCTGTTCGGAATAGGTGGCTCTGGCTCACATACTGTGCCAAGGCAGGTATGTCTGACCACACCAGGCAAAGATGGATTACAAGAGCCAAGGTCATT
>NW_009939705.1:22431-31104 GCF_000696875.1 Nestor notabilis
CTTTCCTTAATGCTTTTGCAGGTGGTGCTCATGTAAGTGCCTCTTGTTGTAGCCTTCTTCAAAATCAGGTTCACATGACTGCTATTGCAGTCTTCATTTTTATTGATTTAGTTTGAAGTCCTGTAGTATTTTGAAGAATCAGTGGCAATCAGTGCCGTGTAGCTAATGAGCAGCAGCTTCATTCAGCGATCTAAGCATACTGAATGTTGGGAATACAGTAGGAACTAATATCTGCAATGCACTGAATCCGAGCTTTTGGTTGGAAAGCGGTAATTCTTGCAATCCCTGGAGACACCCATGATGCTCAATTCTGGCAGAAAAACAAGTGAGTGAAAGTGACGTAGATCTTACAGTGCTTTCTGGTCAAAGTAACTGAGTTGCTTCAGCAGGTGACAAATCATTTTGGAAACTTAGTGCAACATTCACTGCAGTTCTCTTTCCATAGCATATCAACCTCTTAAAGCTTTCCTACAAATCAATATGAACAGCTGTATAAGTTGCACACATATTGAGAAGGCGTTACCTACTGATGGATTTGTATTTGGTTTTGCCCCAGGAAATGCTTATAAGGTCTGTAATATGATGAACTATTTCTTTTTCCAATTGAAATTGCTCTGTATCAGTAAATTATGTATTACTTTTTGGGAGTGCTGTAGACTTTGAGACAATAATGTGTTTTGTACGTGAAATGAGGTTTTCTAAGAAGTTCATGAAATATTTCTTACAAGAAGTGTTTGGTGCAGAACCATTATTAGTCTACAATATATCATAATCTTCGAAAAGTGTTAGAGATTCTTGGAGTACCTTATATTACTCCAAACTGTGTTGAAATAATGCAGTTTCTGGATTTAAGGACAGATCCTACTTCCATACATGTCACTGGAAACCTTGTCCCCTTATCCTTTAACTTAATCGCTGGAGAAAGGATGATGACCCTGGCTGGTACAATGGAAGGATATGAAGTTTGTCTGCATCTGTTCAGTGTTCTTTTCAGAAGGATTCTGCTGTCACCAAAGTGGTTACAGGATCGGAGTTACAGCAGGCGATTTCAGCAGGGCTGTAGTGGTAATTCAGGCTAAATCAATTGGGGTTGTGAGAAACACAAACAAGTGGTGTAGAATCAAGCCTTCCCCTTTCCAAAACTTTCCCGTTGTGATTGTTCTTGTTACTTAGAAATAAGTAAGGATTCAAATAAGAATTAGGAATATTTTTCTTAAGAATATGTAACCTGAAGTAACCATTCTGGTGTCTATGGCAGTGTCTTGCTTTGGGGTTACCTACTGGGATTTTGTCCCTTCCATGTGTGACAGGGTTTACCTGACAGCCTTAACTTGCATTTAACTCTCCTGTAGAGGTCTCAGCCCAGAAGTTAATCTGGCAACACTGCCCCCTGACCAGCATAGTCTGTTTGATGTGCTTACTTTTGTAAGAAGACAGAAGTTAGACTTCTTATGTCTGAGTTGGTTTTCAGTAAGACCAGGAAATCAGGCACTAAATTTATTGTTACCAGTCACCCAAAAGCTCCTTATACTTACAGCTACCGTATGATACTTCAGCTTGTTTCTGGTGGCCTTCAGCCCTCCTATGTGCCTAGGGATTGGACTGCAGCCTTGTTAACATTGCCTGACCAGCTCTATGCATGTACTTATCCTTGATGCATATAGTGTAAATGTTAGCCTTTTAGAGAGTTAAGAGAGACTTAAAATTGTAAAAAGTACTGGACACCAAAGCACCAACTCTTGTACACAAGAGTACCAGCATTTTTGAAGGACATCAGTCATGAAACTTGAGCCCTAGCAGGTGCATCGAGGAGGCAGTATGCTGTTTGTCTGTAAATGTGGGAGAGCTCCTGTTGATGAATTGGTGAGTTTTAACATGTTCTGAGCTTCTGAGTGCTGGTGCAAATCGATGGTTATATGCCTTGACATTAGAGGTGGCTCAAGTTGCAGCTTGGTTTGTTGCTGCTTTCTGAATGCCTCCCAGTCCCACAAAGTCCATTGAAAACTGCTGGTATTTAGCACCTTAAAGCATTGGTAGTAGTTCTGGAGGGAACTGTTTGCTCTTTGCAATGAGGTAATACAATAAGAAGGATCTTAGATAACCTTGCTTGATTTCATCTGGAGGAGCAGGAGATTAACAGATTCATCTGCCGTTATCAGTGTTAGTTTGAAATAACCCTCTTATTGCCATTGTAAGGTAATGAATGCCATTGTAGCCCAACAAAGAAAAATTAATCCAGGTTAATTATTTTGCAAGGGGAAAGTAAATAACTGATGCTTAGACATATGCTTTGGGAGACAAATTGCTGTTACTCCCATCCAAGAACTAAGCGAAACATACTTACAAGGTAGTAACTCAATTATCAGCCTGAGGGTATTTTACTAAAAGGAGAAGATCAAGAAAAGCATTTTTTCTTAAGTATCCTGAGAACCTAGATCTTTCTTTAATTCACTGCAGTACATTCTGCAGTCTCTTAGTCTCTCAGGAGTCTGAGGAATGTTTATCTTCGTTATTCTAGGTCTCCAGCGTCGTAGACTGATTCCTGCTCCATTGCCAGATGCTGCCTCCCTAGGAAGAAAACCCAGTGTCACTGGCCAGTGGGTTGATCTACCACCTTTGCCAGGCACTTTAAAAGAGCCATTTGAAATTAAAGTTTATGAGATTGATGATGTGGAACGATTACATCGACACAGACAAGACGAAACTGAGGTCAGCACATATTTTACAACAACTATAGACAACTTAAATTACAGTATACAGGCAGAGTTCTTGCTTGAATGCTGGAATGGTATTCAGGAAATTGATTGCAATTAAAGCACTATAATTATTAATTTTACAATTTGTATGTTGGGGTACCCTTAACACAGAAAATGAAAATGATTACTGCCTAAAATTAATAGTGTCTAACATGACTGATGGTGTAAATGGAAGTTACCAATGAATACCTTATGAGAAGACTTTATAATCTTAGCCTGGCCAATGAAACCTTACAGGCTCCCTCAACAACAGGGTCATTAACTCTTTATGTAAATGACAGAATTCTATTAAGTCACAGATACACTGAGTTTAATTTACTTGTAATTGGAAAACACTTCAGCTAATTCTATTTTGGAGACTAGAATCCTATATTCTTCTGATGCCTTTTTTCCATTTCTTTCATAATAGCCTTTCCAGGATGTTGAGAAGGTAGGAATGCTTTTAAGAAAATAAGAATTCACGTGTTTGAGGATTATATATGATTCTAACATTATTATTAGGCTGTGTTTATCATTTGTACTGCTGGAAAAAAAAATCCTCTACAAGCAGTAGTAATTTCAGAATGTATTGAGAAGTTTGCTAATTCGGAGAAGTGCAACAAATGCTTAAGTGATGTAGCATGCTGTTCCTTTAGATTAGAATCTATTAATATAAAGTTCAATAAGAAAATTGCCTAAAACCCAAAAGAGCCACCAACCCCACAACCAAAGAAAACAATCTACCTGCTAACTCTTACAAACAGGGAGGTGGACCATTTGTGTCAAACTATGGGAGGTCAGCTCATAACAGGGAAATGAATAAAATGGTCTTTCTGTGTCTTAAAAGGGTCTGATGTATTTCCATACCAAACTGAAGATACTAGAAAGGCGCCAGCAGCGAATCAGAGAAGTAAAGGCAAAGCATGAATTTTTGAAGGAAGAGTTGGAAGAGACAAAGTGCAGGTTGATGATGGATCCAAATAAATGGAAAGATGACTGTAAGTATTTTTCAAAACCAGCAATAATGTAACATCATGTAACAAATCTTCAGCATGCAGTCAGTCCCAATGAGAGTTAAGCACTTGCTAAGATATTTTGCTGAATTGAGTCCTAAAATACTCTGTGACTCTATGCATATTTCTGTGATATGGGATTTGTCCAGTGCTGAGTAGGACTGAAAATGGACACACCCCCCTCCCCAAAACCAATTAGAAGAGAATGTCAAAACAATGTAGAGACTGTGATGCTTGTTAATATTAAATATTTACATAACCTTTTATTATCCTTCCTTCCAAAGAAGGAATAAAATGTTTCTATATCCATGTCACAGCTGGGAAACTGAGGCATGAGATTTGTTTACAGTCTGAGTGCTGTGCTTAACTAAAGCCTCAAGGTAGAGTTTTGCATCTGCTGAACAAAGTGAAAAAAAATTTCTTAGTTCAAGAGAAATAAAACTGTACTCTACACTATTGGCTCCCTTGTGATAGAATAATGTTTTGTGATGACCTCTTTCTCTCACTGATTTTTTTGTCTGGCAGTTGAAGTGGATCCTGATCTTGATAAGGAGTCACAGGAGTATCTGGAGGCACTGGAACAAGTGACAGAGGAACTGGAACAGTGTGTCAATCTGTGCAAGTCACATATCATGATAGTGACGTGTTTCGATATTGGAGTAGCAGATGCACAAGATGGAGTAAGGGAAGTGGAGGTTTGAAGAGAGGTTTTGCAAGGGACTGAAGGAAGTGAAACTGAATTGTCTGACATGAAGAAGTAAAGAGATAAAGTAGTTGGGAAGTGAAGGAAAAAAGGTGAAGACTTAAAAGCAACAATGAATGTTGTAAGAGAAAGAAACAGCTGAGGGGTGGGAATGTTCATAAATCATTTGGTGCCTCAATGTGACCTGAACTGTACGAAGATAAAAGTAGGATCAAGTATTTCTTCTTCCAGAGGGAAGTGAAGAAATTTAGTACAAAACAAGATCTATGTTTCTATGTTAATTAACAAACAAACAAACATACGATGGAAGTGCCTTTAAAGTTAATTTGATTTTCATTTTTGTATTTGGTGCTAGAATTAAAGCCAGCAAACCTAAGCAGACCACAAAATGTATTCCTACGAAATATTTTATACTGTATAGTGTATTTATGACTATATGTAAAAAACAAACAACATTGTAGCAAAAGCAATAAGTAACTTATGTTTTTGTACCTGAACTTGCCTTCTTGTTTCATAGAAAAGCTGTTTTATGTAGCAGAATTAAACCTGTATTATAATTGTTTTCTTGGTTAGGGTTCAAGATATTTTTATGAACATTTATCTATTGCAAAGGAGTATTATGGCATTTGGAGATGATTGTTTTACCTTCAGGTTTTGTATTATTACTTTTTCAGATCAAAATAAATGTTTGTTTTCCATTTTATATATACATATATAGATATATATTAACTGTTTACCTACTTCCTTGGTTAATAACCTCACTTCTTACAGACCTGGTCTTTTTGGAGTTGTAAACGTAATGTGAGGAAGTCTACAAAGGGCACTGTGGTTTGTTTTGGTTTTCTTTTTTCCTCTCTGACTGCAGGAATTGAGAATTATGTTTATTACCAAACCCATAAAACAAACAAAAAAAGGAACAAAATGTTTTTGTAAATGTTACGTTAGGTCCATATTTTTATATAGTTTTGACTATAAATATAGCATTTGCATTTTGAACTTTTAAGACAAATAGTATATCTTTTTACAGTTTTTCTAAGGAAGGCAAACCCTCAGGATCAAGTTTATACATGCTGCATGAGATTTGTGCTTTTTTGAAGGAGGCCCACTTAAGTGTGGAAACTATTGATAAACTGTTGCCAAACAAATACTTTTGAAAAGGTTTAATAGTGTATGTAATACCACATTTCATAATGAATCATATTTTCTAATCATCTTCCTTTTTATGGTTTTTTCAAATCCTTTGTACAAATATGTATTATAACAGCTTGCTTCAGTTTTTATCTGTGAATAAAAGATACATCTATTGTTAACAATTGCTTCTTGCTGGGTATGTGATTTTAATGTTTGGAAGAGATAGAATGGCCTGGGGTACACTGTATTAAATGTCATATTATCTTATCTCTTTGCCCAAGAGATATAACTGGGAGCAGAGTTTTGACATTAGTTATCATAAGCCAATTGGGAAAGGGACAAAACACCAAAGGGTAAAATAAATAGTGATGATAACTTTAGGAACTAGGATCGAGCCGTGGGTGCCATGGGTCCATCAGAGGTGCATTTCTTTCTCTCTGACACTGCTGCATTTGCTCTCTGGTTAGACAGTAGTTGTGCCTGGTCTTCATCTCCCTGTGATAAGCTGGCTGGAGTAACTCCAGGAAGATTTAATGCAAAGCTAGTGCTTCTTATAGACACCATCTCAAGTATTTTACAGCTATTTGGCCAAATGGCCTGTAATGTGTGAATTTTTTCCCCTCCCTCTTTTTCTCTCCTGATGTAGCCCTAACAGCATGGCATCCAAGCACTAAGTTCTCTAACCCCCACAAGGAGCCTGTGAGAGGGGGGCAAAATGCCTTCCTCCTCATTCTACAGCTGGTGAAGTAGGAGAATAAGAGCAAGCGTTTGATGTTTAAATATCTTTGTGACTTTGCATAGGTTAGAAAGGATGCCGTGCTCTTACCTGTATCTCTGTGATTTACGTTTACTTACTGACATTTGCACTGCATTGGGTTCTCTGTGGGGCAATGTGGCATCTAGAATTTCTAGAGGATCCCCTTGCTGATATCCCTGAATACCACATATATTTACGAAGTTGTAAATTCCTGATTCTGTATGTGTACATAAAGTCACAGTTCTAAAGATGGAATCAAAACCATATAGGGATACATTGTGGGTTTTTTTCAGAGCTAAGATCAGATGAATAAGTACAGTCAAAATTAAAATGGCAGCAACATGGTGAGGGACAAGTAATTTCTTAGCAAAGAGGAAAACCTCCTACTGAGAGGGCCAAAGGAGGATATAGTCATGGGGAGCTCTGCATTGTGGTGTTAGGTTTTGCACTGGTGCCATTACACTGTCCTCTGGAGATGCACATCTTAATGGTGCTGCTGCAAGAGGAGTTGACCTGTGTTAGGCTCTGAGCCCCTGGCACAGCTGGGCTGGGCTCACAGTCTTTTCAAGGTGGCCTGTAGCCCTGTCTTGCACGGACACAGGAGTTTTTGTTTATTTGCCAGCCACTTCATCTTCTTCTCAAAGGTCTTCATTGCTTCTCCCTACTCTGGCAATATCATAATTCTCTGAAATAAAAATCAAGCTACTAATAATCCATCCCAATTTTTATGAACCTGACAACTTACTTAAATATCCTGCTGTATAGTGTTTGCTGATTAGGCCTGCATCCTTTGATACTTTGTCTTTAATTTGCAACTATGGTTATGTTTGCCACAAAGTAGCAAAACACACATTTCAGGGCTGCTTAGTTCCGTGTCAACATGGTAATAGCATGCATATTAAATGCATTTAGCCTCTGGCTTGGTGACACAAAACAAGCCCAAGATGCAAAATAAGGTGAGGCACTGATGGATGAAATAACAAACTTCCCTATGCAAATGCTGTTCCTTATTGGCAGTTGTGGATCACAATAATAGAATAGTTAGAGTTGGAAAGGACCTTAAGATCATCTAGTTCCAACCCCCCTGCCATGAGCAGGGACAACACACACTAAACTATGTTGCCCAAGGCTCTGTCCAGCCTGGCCTTGAGCACCGCCAGGGTTGGAGCATTCACAACTTCCTTGGGCAACCCATTCCAGTGCCTCACCACCCTCACTGTAAAGACCTTCTTCCTTATATCTAACCTAAACTTCCCCTGTTTAAGTTTAAAGCCATTACCCCTTGTCCTATCACTACAGTCCCTAATGAAGAGTCCCTCCCCAGCATCCTTATAGGCCCCCTTCAGATACTGGAAGGCAGCTATGAGGTCTCCACGCAGTCTTCTCTTTTCCAGGCTGAACAGCCCCAGCTTTCTCAGCCTGTCTTCTTAAGGGAGGTCAGTCATCAGGAACTTCACCTGACTGCCATGATTTTTCAAATATGATGGACAGTGGCTTAGCAACTTCATTCGCCAGCTCCTTCAGGACCTGCAGATGGATTTCATCAGGTCCCATGGACTTGTGCACATTCAGGTTCTTAAGACGGTCTCAGACCTGATCCTCTTCTAGAGAGGATTTGAATGTCCTAAGGTTTGCATAATGTCATAACCTCTGTAGAATATATTAATATAAAAGTAAAGCAAGTTACTTATGCTACTGAATAAGTGCTCATGCAGTGGGAAGGCAGAAATGTTATTTGTATCTGGTGTAAGAGCATCTCTTTACTCTCCACCCCCCAGTGAGATGTAGCCAAGTGGCAGCTGACCTTTCCTCCCATCCAGGAGCCACAGGAATATATCCAGGAATGACCTGTCATAAGCTGAATGCAACAGACAGAAGCAAAAGACATATAAAAAAGGTAAAACCAGATCGCTGGGCAAGTGGGCATCACCTAGAGTCCCTGTGCGCATTGCTCTGAAAGATTCTTCTCCTTTTGACACCATGCTCCTGCTGTCTTCCCCAGCTTGTAGGGAGAATCTTGGGAAGGGAAATAATGAGTGAAGTAATGGGCTCCTACATAAGCTGTTGTAAGGTTTCTGTCATGCCAAACACACCCCATCATCAGGCAGTTCACTTGCAGGTCTGATAGCAAGTGTCTCTGAAAATCTACAGTGCCAAGAGTTAAGTCTTATTCTATATATTCCACAAACAGGTTTCTGCAAGCCAAATTCTGCTACATATAGGAGCAGACTGGGAGGCAGTTTCTGCTTTCTAATTTGCGCTTGTGATATCATTAAACCTTGACAGAATCATTCTTTTCTTTCTCCCAAATACCACTGATACATAAAATATTTT
>NW_009939705.1:31135-32774 GCF_000696875.1 Nestor notabilis
TTGGTGAAAGTCAGCATAACTCCAGTGAACCACTGCTAAAGCAATTTATACCATCTGAAGCCCTGGAGCAAAAAAAGCCAAGTCAATGAGAGATAAGCTAAAATTGGAGTGTTTTGCTGGATACAAAACAGATTTACTTGCTTGCTTTAACAGGTGCCTAAGTGCGCTAGTAAGTTGGCGTCCAAATGCAGCACCGTTTTTATTTGTGTCCACTTCTACCAGCTTGGACATCTGATACGGAGGTCATCTTATAGCTAACATTTTTGCCTTAAACCCTGCTTATAGTCACACTATAGAACAGCTGCCTGAGGAGTTATGTTCCACATGTAACTTTAAAAATAAAATGCAAGTGACTGGAAAAGGTGGATTTATAACTAGAAACAGAATACACGGGTACCTTGAAATAGAAATAAATGAAACACTTTCTGCATGCTGAGAAAAGAACAAGTAATCTCATATTTCTATTGCAGTCTCTGTTAGTAGTGATGTATCGATACTGCAGTTTGTGTCCTAGAAACGCCTTAGCTGGAACGGGTTAGACCAGAAGCACTGTAAGGAAAAAAGTCTTACATGTACATTAAATGAGTTTCTGCCTGCACACCACCTGATTTCTTCATAGGGAATCTATACTTGTAGTAACTGCGTTTCCAAACACTTCTAACAATGTTCAATGTCCACACAGATATACACTGCTCAGTACATGGTTAGCCACAGCACAGCTTATGGGAGTGACTACTGACTCTTCCAGCTCATCCATCCAACTTGCAAGTGAGTCAAAATCCTATCTCCCAGAAGTAGTTTTATATATTGTACCATGACCATTGGATGGGAAAATGCAAAAGTAAGCTTGGAGGCCACGTCCAGAATACAAGGTTCTCCTCAATTCCAAGTCCCTGGTCACCAGATAAAGAGTTCTGCTTTCTCACGTGATTTCTGTTCCAGTCCATACTTTATCTCTTCTGGAAAGATGCCTGACCAGGGAGAGGTGGTGGGGACCTCTCCTCGCCCTGACCCTCACTTGCAGGGAAGCTTATGTCTGGCCTCTTGGTTAGTGAAATCTGGTGAGAGGTGGGGTTTGAGGAAAATGGCATTTATGTCCCACTTCCTGAAATTTAATCTTTAGGCTTTATTTAGAGTTGTGATTGCATTGGTTTTAAAAAAATAAGCAGCTGTCAATACATGTTTTCCTGTTGCTGGGAAATAAGTGCGATTTTTAGCTGCTTGGTAAACTGGGCCATCAAGGGACCTAGAAGGGGTTTGCCCTAGCAAGGAAGAGGTGAGAGATTTCATGGGAAGATCTGGAACCAAGGGAGAAAAAATTCCAGTGTGAATAAGCCCTGCCAAAAGAAACTTGGGCAGTGGGTTCCTAGGGTTTTGTTTGATACCGTAACAAACTCGACAAGATCATATCTCTAAGTATGCAATTTAATGGCTATTTTAAATCATTATATCTCAACAGCAAATTAATGAAATAAAGCATCCAGCTTAATGTTGCAGTTATCATTTGTAACCACCTATAATTAGGCCTTCTGCAAAATATGCTTGAATCATAAACTGAGCCTTTACTTTGAAAGGCACAGAGGTGCCCATCTGTCGACTGACCCGGTATCAAGGGAGGTGTGTTGCCTGCCAGGGGCTG
>NW_009939706.1:0-7153 GCF_000696875.1 Nestor notabilis
TAAGTATATAAAAACATTGTAAAATATAATTGTTTAGATGTTCAATGATCCACTATTATCTACAGCCAAGCTTTTGCTCCCAGTATCCCTGTCTCAGTTGAGCATCTTGGAAGATCCCTCCCATCTAAGGTTACTCCGGGTTGGTGCAAACATGCGCTAATCCCCCTGGAGAGGCACATCTGGAAATGACACCCACAGCACATGGACGTTTTCGTGCAGAGCAAAACCAGGCGCAGCCGCAGGGGCTCCTAACTGCAAACGGAGATGGGGGTTTGGGCAACTATTTTTAGAGCAAACATGGCAGTGCTCTCATCTCCTGCAACAACCGCTGGATTCCTTGGATTCCCTGTTCTTCCGGGTCTGACTAAGCACTCCGGCCGGTCAGTTGTGGTACAGACACCAAGGGCTATCGCTGCCGGCTCATAAACCCAAGGGATGCTCTTTTCCCATGGCAAGAAAATAACCTACGCCAGCAAACTCTTCCAGGCTGCTGTTCCCAGGTTAGGAGTAGCAGAGGACCAGCAAAACCCTGCAAGTTAGGAATCTGGGGATGGGTCCTACCTTCAAAACATCCAGCTAAGTCCCCTTCCCTCCCTTGCCTTAGCACGGGGTGAGTTTTTCATTGGACCTCACTTAATCTTGAGTGTGTTTTCTCTCATGGGAATATTACCAGGGCTTCCAAATTGCCTCCTTGTACTTTGCTCCTAGATGCTGCAACACCACAGCTTAAACCATTCACCCACTTTTGCAGATGTGGCCATTCACCCTGCCAGCACCCAGCACATGTATATGAAAGGAACAGACTGTGGGAGGAGGTAAATGTTACAGGGAGATAACAGCAGTCATTACAGACATCCCCAATTTCACAGGTACGTATTGACTCAGAGGAGCGTTCAGGGAAGAAAGAAATCACATCAAACAGTCTGTTCTGCAGATCTCCAGTCCCAGAAACAAAGGCAGGGCTGTGAAATCTGTCTGAACATGAGCAGCTCTAGATATCCCTGCTCCCTGGAGATATCCCCCTTGATAAAGGCAGTGACCTGGGTCAGGAGCGTGGGGAAAGATGGATGTCATTCAGGGTGGAGTGCTACAACCTCCTGCAGATAAAAGCTCCAGGGAGAGACTCCAGAAATAAACAAGATGGCAAGCTGCCAGGTTTGGGGCAGATGTGGGTCCGTTTTCATAGTCAATGACTTCAAACTCCTTGATCTTAAAAGGAGCATAAAAGAGACTTTTATTTTTTGTCTTAAAACAAATTAAAATAACCAACCACAACACAAAAGACGACAAGAAGAATGACTCCAATGGTCTAGAAAATAGATCAATCTCCAAACTTCACTTTATTTCTTTTTTAAATTAAAAGCAATGATGTTATTTCTGCCAGCAAAAGGTTTCAGGTTAACAGCACGGATACTGAGCCCCTCTGTGATGAGAAAGACAGATTTTGCAAAGCAGTCTCTTACCCTTAGGAAAATACTATTGTAGACCATAATGTTTTGCCCAGAGGCCACCAAAAGAGCAGAATGAGGGCACACATTTTACTGTCAGCCCATATAGCAACTCAAGGTGATACCTTCCATATTTCATTAACGCTGCACTGAACCAAGTGATCTCCTCTTCCAATGGCAGCCACAGAGCCATGACTAAAACACTACGATATATGCAAAATAACTTTCTTCATCACTTTCTTCCCCCAAAGGTGAGATAGAATTTGGTTCAGAAATAAGATTAGCATTTAGTTAAGATTCTTTGGGTAAAAGGAATATGTGGAAAAACATGGGCATCTATGATAAACAGCCCTGAACTGATGCCTCCAGGCCCAAGCTGGCTCCCACAGATCCATCCTGAGTGTGACTTGTGCTCAAAACACAGCACCGATGCCCTTAACTTGCCTGTCTGCAGAGCCAGCATCATTATAGCCAAGTTATCAACACAATCTCACGGCCACACCATGTCCCAGGCCAGTCCAGTGTCTAATCCAGCACCTACTTGTAAAGATATAAATGGTCTAAGGATAACAAAGGGTGCATTTCCTACTCTAAACCAATGCAAGCAACACAAACTCCTGCAGAAATGGGTACACTTGAGGAAAACCATTGCTAGTAGTTCACATCCTTTAACAGAGCATGTCTGTCTCGGTCTCCAAATCAATCAGCTCAGAAATTAATCTTTACTGAGTGTCAAGATGCTGTTATAAGAATTACATGCATATTAATTCAGGCAGCTTGAAGGAGATCTCTACAACAGAAAAATCCATCAAAGTAACAGGATCTTGTTAATGGCAAAGAGACACATCAGCAATCTTTACAAGTACATCTTCATGACATACCGCTTTGCTACACAGAGCCAGACAAGTTACTGGATTGGGCTGTTAATAGCTGTATCACTGCCTTAGCACAGGGCTCCACATGCTCTGCAGCAGTTATGTTACCAACACTTACTCAGAGCATGCTTAGTGCATCAGGTCACTGCTGGACTGTACAGCAGACAGCCTTCACAAAACTACACAGCCAAGGTCATGTCCAATCATATTTAGCACACAGGAAGAAGTGATAAAATTAACAATAAAATTAACAGCAAAATGGCAAAAATCTAAATTAAGGAGAAAAACAGAAAGGATGGGAAAAGTACCATCCATTGTTTGTGTTATATGCAAATATCATGGGGAAAATTGCTATAATTTTATTGTTTGGCTGAAATTGGCAGTAGAGTGAAAATAATGATTTTCTTTCATTTATTCGGGCAGTTTAGTGTTAGACCATCCATCTAAAATGTTCTGTGCCTGCTGTTCTCAGCCACCATGGCCTGAATAAGTATTGACAGTAACCCTAAATTTCTTCTACTGCAAGCTCCGCCTGGCTCTGGTACAGAGGAGGAGGAGGTATGGAGGTACACAAGCATTAACACATTGGGGATTGCTCTCTAAACTATACAAACCTGTGTAGTGCCACCACATGAAGACAAGATGAAAGATGGGAGAATTTCTCTATAGCAGACTATCCCCTCCAGTACCGTCCAGTTTCCATAAATACTGATCTTATTGTTAAGAGGGTTTTTTCCAGGAATTATGGAAACTGCTACAATCAATTCCTATAAAACACATCCAAATTGAAGGGAATGCCTTGCTCTGGTCACATCCTAAAGCTCCTTCTGTTCTTCACTACACTTAGAGAACTGAACCAGGCAATTTTATTACCAGCTGTTTCAGTGATTGATAGCATTTCCTGCTAATTACTCATGCAGCAATAACAACAGAATTGTTGTGCTTGGGAGAAATAGCGGGCAGCCTGAATGTCTTCAGTGACTAACAGAAATCCAGCTATTCTCTTGGCACCAGAGAGGTGGAGAGAGTCACAGTTCCTGGAAGATAAAGAACATACGATGACACATTATTTGAAACAGTCACCCGTCATAGGGGTATTTTCACAAACAGCCTTGAGGTGTCTTTAAAGGGAAAAAGAAAAATCAGGTTAACACTTACATCCAAAGACATGAGAGCAGAAGGATGGTGTTTTCCTGGTATTTCAGCCTCCTCTACAGCAAAACTCTCGAAGAGACAGAGCTCTGAGTGTGTTTCAAGGCGTTCATGTTCATTTCCCTGCCAGTCTTCAAATATTTCACAACTATAGTACTTAGAGCTACTGTAATGACTGAAGCACTTTTTAAAGAATGGAAACAATTATAACCATTATCTTACTGAAGAAGTATCCCCCACAACCATGACTACTAGACAGATGAAACATCTGCAATGCTCAGAAGAAACAGGTTGAAACAACTATAGGCAGCAACACTGGAAATGTCCTGCAACAGAACTGCCACTTGATGGCAGTGCACAGCACCAATCTGTGCACAGAACAATTAATCACACTTCATTTGATTTTCTACCTAAGCACAAGATGGAATTGCTCTACTGAGCAAGGCAGAGGATGAGCATCTGCAGAGACACCACATGCAGCACAAGCTTCAGAAGCAGACAGGGGGCACTGCAGGGAGAGCGCAGGAGATTTGAAGGGTTATTTGAAAACATGTCTTCATCAAATCAGTGTCTTCCAAACCACTTCGTCTCACATCAGCTTTGCTGCCAGAACTGCCTCTAGTCTAACAAAATGACTGTCAGCACTTTGTGACAGGAAATAAGGCAGGGACATGTAACCTGACGAATGAGATGGGAAATTTGTCTGGTCGTTCTAAAGGTAACAAGAACACTAATGAATATAAATACATTCCACAGAGGAAGAGTTTCATCCTTTTGAACACCAAGTCCTGATTTCTGCTGCTCATTCCTCCTAAAAGGCGGGGAGGCAACACTGTCAGCCAATGCTGAGGATGACACAGTTTATGAGCATCCTTCCAGATATTAACACATCATTATAAGAAATACAGAACCCTAAATTCAGAGCCCAAGACATATAATAATGTTTTAATAAAACTCTAGGTGTGATAATATAAGGATTCCTTTTGCAGTTTCCGAGAACAGGCTGAAGCAATCTAGTATTTCCCCAAAAGAAGAGACTGTGGTCTCCACTGACTTCCCATCTCCACCCCTACCATGTACCAGCACCTTCTGGAAACTTTAAAGTTCACAAATAATGCTGCAAAGTAGTGGCGAGTCAAGGGCAGCATTTCAGACGAGTGCTCCAGACTTCAAGCTAGACCATTTGTTGTCTACGAGCACATTCATACCCACAAAACAGGATCACAGAAGAAAGATCAAATAGGTAATTATGGGAGGAGGGTTTTGAACCCAGATCAGCAGCATTTGTAGTTTCAGATAATATGGAAGAAAGGGCCTCTGAGCTGCAATTCCACCAGTGGCATATCCTGAAGAAAGGCGATGCTGATGGTCAGAGAGCCTCTTCCAACTTCTCCAGCCAAAGCTACCTTCAGCAAATGCACAGAAGTGCCCATTTCACATGGAGTCCTGTACTAACATTGCACAGATCTCATGAGCTAGTGAACACCCCGCTCAAGAAGAGCAAACCAAGTGAACAGCCTCACAGTATCCAAACTGTGCAACCCAAAGTCTCCCTTTAGGTACCTGGGAACTGAGAAGCAGCAGGCAGCTTGCCACAAGACAGTGCAGAGCTCAGGGGGCAGCTGCCAGATGCCCATTTCAAGGCATGGCTTCTTGCATGGTATAGACCAGAATTTGGGAAGTGGAGGATGAAAAGAATCTGGATCAAGGATGTAAGTGACAAACTTAACAGACGAGGTCAAGCACAGTTTAGCAAGGAAACCATTTTGCCTGCAGAATGAAAGCAGAATCAGACAAGTTGCAATGTGCTCCTCAAAAAATCAGTTTATTCAGGCACCCCAACTGACTTAAAACTTGTTCTTCCACAAGCAACACAAGCAAATATTTGTAAATTATTTGTAGAAGGTGCTTACAGGCCTTCCACTCATTCATAATTCAAAGACATTTTGAAGGTGGGGCAGAAAGCTAGTTTGTTATTAAGAAGAAATCAAGCACCCAACAAATAAAAGAGGTTTATCAGATCCTCTCACCACAGAGCTGAACTGAACATCAAGGCTGGTTCTCCCCTTGCCTAAGGACCTCCAGAGAAAGTAAGACAGGGCTCAGGTATAATGATTCTCGTGAGAAACTCCCACATCAAAAGCATGTGAGGTATGTTCTACTTTTTCTGTTGGACTGATCTCAGGTATTCAGGCATCCCAGTGGACTTCATCACCATAGATGCCACTGAGCAAATAAAGGCAGCATTAGTAGAAAAGTAACTAAACCACAGCTGCCAACCTCATGACAGCATTTCACTGTAGGATTCTAAGACATTTCATTTTGTCCTTTTGTCTCTTCGGAAGAGATTTCTGATTCATTCTCTAGCACACAATAGCGCATAAATTACACCGAGATGGTTCCAGCCAAGGTAACAAGCCAGCTTCCACTTTACCTGTACAACATCTTGCTGCACTCACAGATATGGGGAACCCCAGCACTTGGGACAGACACTGATGCCATAAGTCTCAAGCTCTATGTACTGTTAACTTTTTTCTTTAACCCTTCCATATTTATTCAAAAGAGGGTTTTTTCTTAAAACATGAACATCTGAGGTTATCATAATTGGTTTTTTCTCAGGACTACACAGTGCACTTCAGTTGGACATCATACTGTGCAAAATATGCAAGTGGCTGAAAAATACTATAATCATTATCCTTTTTGTCCCATTTCAGACTAAAGCAGGACACACTGGGAAATCTACAGGAGCGGATCATTCATTAACAGCAGAGCAGACCTACTGTACCCAAAACCCAGGTTATATTAAGAGAGGGTCAACACATTCTTTCTGAGGCTTTTGAAGTTCATACTTCATTAAGTTGCATGACATTTTGGCTTGGAAGTGGGAGCTCTCATCTCTATCAAAACTCTCCTTGAAAAACTCTGCAGGTTACACAGCTCCTAAGTGGCAGTTTATACGAGAGACTCCATCCCCAGACCTGATTAAAGACCAAAGTCAATGGAAGCATTTTTATCAATTAAGTGTTTGCCCTCCCATGCAATCACCAGTTATGACATATTTGGGTTTGTCACTCTAAATAACGTGGGCACACCTTAGACAAACCATGCAGAGGAGGAGTGCTGGGATTTAAAACAAGTTTGTTCCTTTTAATCAAAAAGGAAAAAGGAAGAAAGTTTGCAGCAATACCTCATGGTTCCCCAGCTGCTAATCTTTTCCACTTCACACCCACTGATCATTATCACCATGAAAAAAACATTCTCCTCTTAAAGGCAGATCTAAGGTTGTAGCCTTGGTAGTAATCAAGAGAAGATGACACTTAATGCTTCCCAACTCCTTCCCTGCAGATCACCCCAGTCCTTTTCCAGCACATTCATACCCAATACTGCTCTCGGGTTATTCTTCGAAAAGAGAAAACCAGTATTGATTTCAGAGTGGCAGGAGATGCAACTGGCTTAGAAGAATGATCAATAACATTGCAAAGATGCTATAACTACCAGAAGCTGAAATGGGAAGCCATGCAGGTGACTTCTGAAGTAAGGTTTTCAGGACATTTTATGCAGTTGAAAACTTGACCTTGATCATTTACTCACATGTGCTCTCTATTTAATAAAGTTCAGTTAGAAATAGGGACACAGCTTGTGATTCCTTGATCCTCTTGTAATTAAATCTCCTGCTGA
>NW_009939706.1:7166-17846 GCF_000696875.1 Nestor notabilis
TGGACTCTCAATTAGTGGTAGCATTTATAAAAGATCAACACATCACCTTTATGAAGCTCCTTCCCATTTTCTTCTCTTGCCTGGCTGTTAGCAACAATGGAGTTTAAGCTAAGTGACTATTTTAAACGATTTCGTTTACAGAGAACTTAATGAATCACAACAATAAAAAGGCCACTTAATAATAAACCTCCTTTGTTCTGAGTACTGTTAACCCCTTTTTTCCTATCCGCATACTCCTTGATGATCTGGATATTCCAATAACACTGACAACAGCTAGTAAGTACCTTACAGGTTGAAAATGTGACTCTCCCTCATAGAGATATACAACTTCTACAAAAAGGTGATCATCAGTGAGCTCCCATTCCCCCCAGCCCTGACAGGAAGTGGAATCATTCATTCCTTCAGCTTTGAAACCTGGCTTTCCAAAGCACAGCCCCAGGCTGATCAGAAATAAGGTCTGAAACACTGCCCTTCAATCCGCTACGGTGTGCCTGAGTTCCCATACCAATGGGACAGCACTGAAATACAAGAGGGACGTGGATAAAGCCGGTTTGGGATTTGATCCAGGTTCTGTGCATCAACAGAGATGTTCCCAACTACAGTCCGAGACAGGCAACCAAAGGTCTGTCCAGCTACACAGACTTTTTTGCACATCCTACAGTAAAACGCATGTGAAGATATCAATATATCTGAAGAACCTTGTATTACAGAGCCCCTTTTCCACAGAATATCCATAGCTGTCCCAGCAACTACATAAAGCATGATCCTTGTAGCTACATACTTGGATAAAAACAACTCATGAGAACAGCAGAAGAAATCAGATACACCCAATCCAGCCAAGTGTCGGTTGTGTTTTGTAACCATGACCTGTGCCTGTGAAAAGCTGGGAGATAAAGCTCATTCTCTGTTAAAACCCTCCCCATGCTATAATGATTATGGCTCCAGAGACCATCCCCGCATTAAAGACAAGCTTGTACCACGAAGTTTAAGACCACTGCTGCAATACGGAGAACTCAAACCTTCACCATCACAGTTACATGAACCACAGGAGACCTTATCCATGACTACTCCACTCTACTATCCTACTTCTTCAGAACATCACTGCTGACAGCCAAGACAGCAGCTCCTATTAGTACCCTGTGGAGATACCTCAGGAAGGAGGAAGTGGGTTGGAACATCTTTATTTCAAATTCACACCACAATATTAAGCCACAGACTCTGCAAAGTAACACTGCCTTTTATGAAGGCAATTACGTGTTGACAGTGGCACAGATGGGATAGCTGCTTGACCTACAGCCTGTTTAAGCACCAGCATTAGCGGTATCACACCGTGCTGAACCTTCCCCGTGCTATATTGAGGAACACTTCTCTTCCCTATCTCTCCTGGCACGAGCTCCTCTGCCCCATGACTGTGCTGTTACGAGCAGCACCAAGCTCTGGGGCCAGGAGAGCTCCTTAAACAGCATTAAGGGCAGGTAACGAACAGCCCTGGGTGAGAGATATGATGCTCCTGGGGGGGACCAACTGAACAAGCCAGGGGCCAGCAGTTTGCAGAGGAAAGGCTGCAGCAAGATAACGCTCAGCTCTGGCTTCTGGCAACCTCATTAACAAGAGAACAATCAGTCTTAAATGGGACAAGACTTATTCAATCACAAAACTACCACACTTATTATGTCTTTTCCATCTTAACTCTTGATCTACACACTTTCAAAGGGCTCACAAGCTCTGCAGAGGCAGGACAGCTGATTTTTATAGGAGAGGCAAAGTCCAAGCAGCCAAAAGAAGGTACCAAGAAGGATACAGCAAGTGGGCTTCCCTCTATTTACATACACTGGCCCGAATAATACAAGAAGCACTACCCCCCTATTAGTGCCTATGTGGAAGTACCATCTTTTCCATTGCCCACAAAACCTTGATCTCAAGTACAGCAAACATCTCAGGTTCCCAAAACACTTTTCATAATTGTAAGGTATTCATCTGGGCAACCCTAGTAATTACCAGATAGGATAAAACATGCTCTAGCTCTCTAATTGCCTTCCAGGAACTGAACTGGAGACATCATCTTTTACTTTCTCCTCCTGAAAGGAGCTAAGCAACGCTGCTGATAAAAACAACTACTAATGGAGCTTTTGGGATGAAGCTCATGCAAGACTTAAATAATAAAATTAAGTAATCTTGAATCTAACCTATTGGCTTCAAACACAAAGAGCATAAAGGATGCAATGCAAAGGCGTCAAGAACAAATGGGTGAAACCTGGGGGGAAGCAATTTTTCCTGAAAGTAGGTAAATGCAGGGAGATCCCCTGGCATGTCTGTATTGCCTGTTAGTTCCAGTTGTTTACTTTACAGAGATGAAATTCCTTATGGAAGAATTCACAGCATATGGTTCTTAGTTATTTGAAAACAAGCTCAAGGAGCCTATACCAGGAAAACAGAGCTGACATCACTCTGAAGGAGGAACGTGGTGAGGTTTGGTATTCACCTACCAATGGCCAGGCCACAGGGCTGTTGCGTCTGCCTTTTGAACAACAAAATACCAGGAAGATGCATTTTACTTACTTGCTGCTCACACCCAACAACTCTGCAATGAGCTGGGATGTCAGTTAACACCACAAAGAAAACAAAACTGAGCTTAAAATGTACAAAGCATTTATACTGAGAGCAAACAGGAAGACTAAATACTGAGTTTTCAAGGTCCTTCAGTTTCTGTTTTGTCCATTGCCTTCCTTAAGCTACCAAAGTTTGTTTGTTTTGAAAGGGAGCTGATTTGCAGATACACCTGGCCAGGGGAGGAGGAGGAAGAGAGAAAGGGGAGTCACTGACGTATTAATAATGTCATCACCAACTTATTTGCATTGCAACAGAACACTACACCGAGTGCCATGCAATCATTATTTCACACTGGGCTGCGTTTGACCTCAGCTCAGTCCTCCTCACTATCACGTGGGAACGAGGACTTTTAAGTGTACCCCTCCAATATTACACATTAAATACTAACCCACACAAAACAGTGGGAAAATAAACTAAGCCAGAAGATAAGAGTAGGAAAGCAAAGACTCCAGATTAGTTAAGTCACGTGCTGTTCAAAAAATAAAAGGATAATTTTATCCTGCTTTCTACCATAGCATCTGTATCGTGTATAGATGTATAGTTTAAGTTCAGTTTCTTCAATGACAAGGTGCATTCAGCAGGCTTGTGATTGAACAAAATTCAGGCAACATAGCTGCAAAACACAGGATATGGTGGTGAGCTCCAGAAAAGCCATTCTCCCAAAAAGCAGGTCACACTACATAGTGTTTTAATGCTGCTCCAAGCACAAGACTTAGTACAGTAAGTAGAGAATAAACTCCAGTGCAAACTTGAAGCTGGTAATTAAAAGTAGGCAAGATTTAAAAGCTTCCAAGAAATTAAAGGTCAATATGATCCATTATTTACAACACACTTTCCAAGATACAGGCCTGCCACTAGCCCTGATCATTTCCTCCTTTCTTTCCCTTAGAAGCCACACTTGCAAGTAATTTTCCCTCCAAATTTTCCACCCTTGCATCCAGCTCTGCCCTTGTTAAATGCAAGGTCTGTGGGTAGGACAATAAGAACAGGATGGCTTACTCAGCTAAGCCTGTTCCGAGCATGGCAATATGGAAAGTAAACGGTTACAAACCTGGCTGGCAGCTTTGGCACAGATTTAACACACATGCAACACACTCCCACAAATCCAGGTCTAATTTGACAGTCCCCATGTTCTGCAACAAAGCTGCTATTCAAGAGCAAGAGGAAGCTTGTTCTTTATTAATGTAGCCATCGAGGTTACGAGCTTCCAGGAGGCTGACGTAAACCAGACCCTGCTGCAGCAGCCACAGCACAGCTGAGCCCTTCGCTGCTTCCAGTTCCTCCCTGCCACGTTGAAGACTCCAACCAAGAAAATATTATCACAGTGGGCAAGCGCTGCACACCAGGATGCCTTATTTTCCACACAAGCAATTTCTTCTTACCATCTCTCAACACATCAAGTCACAAGAGCACAGCCATGCAGTCACACATGCTCTGGGGAGGAAAAACTCAACTCAAACCATTGCCTGCATGGTGACAGCAATACATGTCTCAGAATTTCTTTGTAATTGTCTACTGGAAAGACAGAGGAGCTCTGTGACTTACCTGAGCGTTACCACTGAGCATTTGCAACTGAATTAATACAAATAATGCCTTTGGGAGCAAAGAGAAAAGGAGCAGCATCTCCAGAAAGGGAGGTGGGAAGCATTTTGTGTGACTAGGAGGAGAGGAAAAAAACGCTTAAGATTTTGTACTCACATATAATGGAGCTTGCTGTGGATTAAGTTTCATGACCCCTGAACACTGAAACAAAAAAGAAAAGACAAGTTAACAATATTTTCCATAAAATATTAGGTACTTCATAAGCTCCTTTAGCACCATACATCACTTTTCCAATAGTCACTTCCACACAACGATTTTCTATTTTCTCTCTTTTTAAATCTGTCAATTATATTTAGTTATTTATGCTCAAATTAAGCAAAACCAAGTCTAAAATGATCTGTGGAGCAAAGCAGTCATCTGAGCTGTCAGCAATGTTGGCACTAAGAATATCCCAGGTGAAATTTGCTTCCCCATCATGGCCATCTCAGTTCATCTTTTCTCCTAGCAACCCTCACTTCTTATGTGCTGTTTATGACAATTACTGTTCCTCAATTGCTATCTGTCCACCAATTCCCACACAGCCACCCAAAAACCTGTTGTTAAAAAGATTTGTGGTTCACTCCACTACTGAAAACAACAAATTATTCTGGTGAATACTACATTGACCAAGTAATTTGGTGCCACTTTTCCCTCCCCCCTTCCACTGGATTGTTCAAGAAGCATTTTAAAAGGACATAAAAATCAAGCTATCAAAAACACTCCTTGCAAAACTGAGGGAAAACTTCCAGAATAGGTGTTGCTCATGATTCTGCATCAGCATTTTTCATAGTCAAAAACTAACTATTACTTGTCCTACCAAAGTGATTTCAGTTAACAAGCTTTTGCCTTTCCAGTCTGCCCCTGGAATTTCCACGTAACTTGGTGAAAGTTATTTGTATTGAGCTTTGAATCATTTGAACTAGAATTTCACTTGCATTAATTTCTCCATTCCAATAGAAAATATTCACTCCAAACAAAAGCTGTATGTTTTCATTTAGTGTGTGTATTAAGAGGTCCAGGATCCTAAGATGAAGGAATGCAAAACAATTAAAAATGGAATTTCTGCTGTTGCTCATGTCCGCAGTACTGGTAATGCTCTGCAAGTACTTCAAACCCTTTTCAAAAGGGATGAAATACCACTATGCTTCTTATACAAAAAACACAGAATCTGGTTCATACTTTGTTCCTTTCCAAATCCCACAGTTTGCCTTTAGTGAGACAGAAATTAAACCACAGCCTAAGTTTTCTTAGCTGATTCCAGCTATCCTCGCTCCCTCACACGCTCTCCTTACTTCACAAAGAAGCATTCTTGTACTGCTTGGTTTAAAATGCCTGAGCTACCTGCCAAGCCTGCTCATCAAAACAGTCCTTTGCAAAAGGTCCTCTGAGGCAGCCAGCAGACAAGTATTCCAGCCCTACTGAGGGCTCAAAGAGAAAAGAAGAGACAAACCCAAAAGGGTCACAAGCCCTGCCAGTCTCCTTCATGACCTGCCTGAGCCTCTCTCTCTCCTATTCTGAACCTGGACATCTTGAACAGGGTACCAAAATGTTGTACAGCCAAGAGTGTTTATTATACCTTATGGAACCATGGTTGGAAAAACTCCCTTTTAAGCCCACTTCACATCTGGATTTTTACAAAGTCTCATTGCAATGGACCAGTTCCCTCAGGAAGCAAAATTAAGAGTCATAGTCTAACATGGTAATTTGGTAGTATGCGGATATGACTTTTAAACAGGACAAAATCAAAACAGTTCTGTCTCAGATGCTAATGTTTAAAGGGAGCCAATATAAAGCATCGTCTTCTCACCACATCTTTTCAAGTCTTGACAAGTAACTGAACCACTTCTTCCTGAGATAAAGGATACAGCGTGATATACCTTCAAAGAAAAAAGAATCTATACTTTTGCATTTACATCAGCTACTAGGATTACTCCTTATCCCTAAAATCCAGCCATCATTCTACACTAGCACTATTACTACTGGCCTTTTATAGGATAAGATACTAAAGGATATCACATTATAAAAAATAAATCAAAAAAACAGAACATGACAGGTTCGTATTTGCCCAAGACACCACAGGCAACACATATATTTACTCCAAGTTTCTCTCTGTTCCCAAGTAATCTAATTTTATCACCTATTTCAGTTTCTCGGGAGCTTTTTCTGAGGAAAGGAAGTTATTCTAATGTACCCAAACATATTCCTTCCCTTTATTACTTAATAACTTTATCACTTCCCTATCACAGTTCATAGGTATGTTATTGTCACTCTTGCCATTACACACAGTAACTTCCATGACCTGAAAGCAAATTACATCTGTGTTCACTCAAACACTCAGGGAGCTCACCCCTGGATTTCAACCACAGCTGTTTGCTCTGCTTTGGCAAACCCACACAGCACCAGCCAGCTTCTCACCCTCCATAGGGTGTTCTCACCACTGCCTCATCCCTCCTGCTCCACTTTGTTCAAAGTCATCAAACCAATGCTTTGTAAAAAGTCCCATCCAAAACCTCATGAAATAAAGAGGAAGGTCAGAAGCACAAACCTGGGGCATGGGCCTAATCCCAAAAGCACTAGCACAATATCTAGACTGTTACATTTCCCCCTCCCTGATAAGAGGTTTGAGAAGCTGAAGGAGGAATCGGGTATCTAAGCTGGACCTTTTGTCCCCTTTCCTATGGACTGTTTCACCGGTACTTTAGCCTACCCTTTTCAGCAAAGCCATGGAGGAGCTCGCATTACACCAAAACTAATGCTTGTCACTTGGGCTGCTATGCTGTGAGACTTATCAGCTGTGAGCCCTCTCCCTGCTTTCACAAACCTGGCATAAAATGCCATTGTAGCGTCTGCCACCAACACCCATCGCACCTTCATGAAACGGAGAAACCACAGTTGACGTGCTCCATCACAAGATCTACACTCCCAGATTTACCCAAAGCGATAAGCTGTTAAGTCACACATCACACGAGGTACAATTTAGCTCAAAGTCCCAACGTGCAGACACTGCCCATACTCCTTTGATGCCATTTTCATCATCCTTTTTTATGAGTAGTAGTAAGCATGTTCATTAAGACCAGTGGCAGAAACCAGTCAAAAGAGCTTTCCTGTGCTGTCCAGCTCAAACAGGCTGCACTGAAGCTATCGAAGATTCATACAGAACATCAGCATGCCCTCCACAGAGCATTTAGGTTCCTGTAATTCAAGGAATAAAGTGAGATGGCATCCTCTGATCTTTGCCATCCAACAGAAGAGCAGACCATTTTGTGTCCTGCTCCACTACCATCCTGGAAGAAGCCTGATAGCAGCTGAGTAGAGAGAAATAAGGAAGGAAAAAAGACATGTCCAGATCACAGGAGGATGGTTTGGCATTAAAATCTCCCACTGGGTAACTTGTTTCTGTGGTAGCAGAGTTGGTTTTGACTGTAATGAAAGTGACACAAAGAGTCCAGAAGAACTAAATACTTCACTTATCAAGGAAAATTAGGGGAGGCCTATGAGTTCAAATGCATGACCACTTTTTATTGGGTTTTTTTGGCAAGAGAAGCACACAAGAGCAGTGAAATAAAGCACCACTGCAGAACACTTGGTCCTGCCAAATAAGAAAACAAAAATCCTGGAAATACTTCCCTTTTTTTTTTTTACCCCTCTTATCTTCCTAGTTGACCCTTACATCATTAACTTGAAATGATCTCTCATTTCACAACGCACATGTCAGTCCAATTTTTCAAAGGATGCAAACTGAGTTTGCAAAGAGACAGGCAGGTTTGGAAGATATTTTATCATCTTGTTAGGAAATGCTTTGGCAAAAACATGAGAAAAAACGAGTGTCAGATAAGCCTGAATGACTGCACTGCGTCAGCAAAGGACTATATTTAGGCTTCTAGATACGTGAACTTCTCCAACCAGTGGGTGGGCAGGGAGCAGCTTCAAACTTCATTGCAGTAAGAAAAGGGGGGAAAAAAAGAAAGACCATATTGTGCTGATAATAATCAAATCAAGATTCATAAAAACCCTAATATATTAACAGTAATATTAATAGTAATATTACTAATATAGTTGATTAGTAAGTTGAACTCCTTTAAGTGTAAAAATTGGGGAAGAAGAGGGTAGAGAGGCTAAACTTGATTTTCTCCTATATGAGAGTAACACATCCTTCAAGATGATGCCTGTTCTGAGCCCTATAAAGCAATTTCCATCTTTTAGGGCAGGCAGCACTTGCTCCATCAGGTATCCTCCACTGCAGGAAGAATACCTGGCCCTACTGTGAGATCAGGATCTGGACTGCACATGAACTGCCTTGAAAGCCAAACTAACAAGAATACTCAAATATAAATCCCACCACTCTTACCCAGCTCCCATCACAAGAAGTCATGCTATGAGCATCCTCATGGCAGCCAGCAGATTCTGCTCCAGAAGTAATTGCCTGTTCTTAAAACATTCATATTATTTCTTGTAAATAGCTGAATCTTTTGAACTTCAGTGCCTGGGAGGTTTATCACATGTTCTACAGCCATGCAGACACTTGCCTTGCAATGTTTCTAGAATTGTATTAGGATTTCCCCCTTAGGATAACAGAGAAATCCCCTGCTTTTGCAAATTTGAAAGCAGGACATTAAATGAAAGTGTAGGGTGAAGTTCCCAAAAGCGACAGTGGTTTTAGACATTATAAAGATCTGCATAAGTCAGTAAAATTGAAAGCTACTGAAGCCTTCTCAAAATGGGAAGGATACTTTTCTGCTCTGTTAAGCACTAAAGAATTAATACAGTGAGTTGTATTAAAGTCACTTGTAGAGAACTTGAGTGCTGTTTTGCTTTAAATTCCATGGAAGAGGACAAAACAACTGTGCTTCATTTCTATGGGTAACATCTGACAGGGAAAGAAAGGAAAAAAACCAACACCCAACATTTATTTGCTTTACTGTGGTTCCTAAAACCTCAGCCAGGATTAGGGCTCCATTGGTTACGTGCTGTAAAAATGTCAATGCAAACAGTTTCTGCTCTGAAGAGTTTACAAACAAGCACAGGCAATGGAAAGGGATACAAACACCAAGTGCCTAAGCAATAAATCCTCTTCATCCACTACTCCCAGCTACCATTTAATTTAACCTTAATTAGTTGGCTTATTTCTTCCAGGCATCCCAGGCAAAGTACGTATCTTGAGGACAAACCTGAAAGCAAGGCCAATGGTCCTTCAGATCAACCCACCCCACACACAAGCAGAAATGCTGAAGGTCTTCAAACGCCACAGAGCTAAGAGCTGTCAAACGGTGAAGCCCAGCTTCTTTATGCTCTCCAGCACCCATTCCCAGCTGCTTGGCTCCACAAGCCATACAAGGAATATATAAGAAAGAAAACAACTGTGCCACTCTCAAGACCTTAGCCTCAGAGTAGTCTCTTTAGGGATATTTTCTTTTTAATCAGAAAAGAGAGAGACACATTATGAGTAGAAACAAGAACAACCACTCTCATCTCCAAGAACTGACCAGAGCTGCAACAAGCAGGAGGACAAGGGCATTTAATCCATGTGCTATGTCTGGGAAAGCTTTCCTACCCTCTGCCCTTTCCCTCATGCACTAAATACAGGTCAGTTTTAAGCACTTTGAGGTTTTTTCCTCAGTTTTAAGTGTTTTTTAGATAAAATTCCATTTTAGATATACTTGGAGTTTAAGCTTTGCTGAACCTTACACCTGAATCTCAACACTTGACTCTTTTTTTGTTCGTTTTGTTTCACTTCAGCATTTGATTTCAGAAACAATGATCTGTATTTGCAAACCTTCCACCATGCAGTCCCAGCTGCACAAAAACCAAACAATCTCAGCCATAAAGAGCTTGTGGTTGCGGGCGGGAAAGAACAGCCAAAAAACACATGGAGTATCTGAAGCATTCAAATAGATAAGCAGAAATGCAGAGAAAGCAGGATGGCTTTCCAGCTGTAAGGGGGACCACATCACAGCACCCAAACAGGCAGTCCAAACTACATATATCCAACAGAAGTTAGAGAAGCACTGTTTATGCTGGTTAACTGTAAAAGAGCAAGCATTTCTTTTGTACTGTAACATTGCCACCAATGCGTATACCCACAGTGGGACAACCTGCCTTATAGCCAATTCTCAGATCCTCACCTTTTAGACAAACAACCCAAAAGCTGTAAGAGTTTAAAGAAATCCAGGGATTTCCTAGGAACACGCATCCATCCCCCTCACTGAGCTGCATTGCTTGCTTCTATACGGCTGCACTACAAAAATAAAACCAAAGCTTCCAAAAGCACACCACTTCTCATTCAACAAAGCACAGTGTCCTCAAGGGCACTCCCCCATGCTCTGGTTTTACAGAATGCTAATTTATGAAGGGCTTGGAAATATCAAGAGGATTAGGTTTCAGGCCCTACAGTGCTCCTGCTCTGAACGACACAAGACAAATAAAGATGGGGAAACGGCAAGTGGGGGGATCGGAGAAGAGACCAAGTGGCCATATAGAGATGAATTCCTG
>NW_009939706.1:17877-71344 GCF_000696875.1 Nestor notabilis
TTCATGCAAAGAGAACTAAAATAGCAACGTCTTTCACAATTTTATTGTTCTCCCCTAGTGTCAAGGGAACTACTGAGCTGGAATATTCCCCTTTTCTTACGAGTGGTATATGACATTACAGCGTTGTATTACCCATCAACAGTCTCCTCGCTTTTTTTTGTTATCATAGAATTATTTGATAAAAGGCCCTTCTTGGTTTGGGGTCTTGATTCTTGTTTTCTTTTCTAACTGTTGCAAAAAGTCTGAAAAGGGAAAGAAACAATGACTTGAGGCTTTAACTAATTGTGTTTCCTTACTTAGTGTTCTTCCCATGTATCTTCCTACAAAGTTCAGACCTGCAATAACTTCCTCTCATCCTGTGGTGCTGGGTGAGACACAGGTTTGCTCACATGCTTTGTCCCACAAGCTTCATTCGTACTGAATGAAAGCCAGAATTCACCGTTCATGAAATGAACAAGCAAAATAAACCCATAACCCACTTCTTCAATAATATGCATGGATAAATTTGTATAAATAGAGTAGCTGCAACTGCAGTGACCAAAACAAACTTCAAGACAGAAGATGAATGTGCATCCTTTCAGTATCAAACTACTGAATGGAGAATGACTTTCCCTGTAGCTATACTAACTGCATCATTTTGTACACCTGGTCAGAAATAGGAGGCTGGAGGAATGAGAAGTAACCCATCCCAAGTTTAGTTTGCAGACACACAGGAAAGCGATACCACCAGCAAAAGCCATTGACCGTGGAAAGGAGAGGAGGTGAGGAAACAAGAAACCACTCTTCAAACATGTAGCAGCAAAAAGGTTACCAGCACACTGCAGCACTGTGTTTACCATCACAGCTGAGTCTAGAACTTAAAAAAACACTCCAGGTATTTGTGTGCAATCACCTGAGTTTATGTAACTTGCTGAAGATTCTGTTTTGTCACGAAATTGATTGCTTAAAGAAAAGCAAATATATCCCCCATGCGGCATTTCCACAGGTGATGCTGCTTCCCAGCTGTGTCCTGTCTGCAAACAAAACCATATGCTGCCATTCAGTTACAGATACACAGCAGTTTCTTTTGGCTGCGAGGGATGGAAAGAAGGCTTAAAGGTGGTTTGTGTTAGCCTGGCTGTACCCTCGCTCTCCTCCAAAGGCCCGGATGGAGCCCAGCAAGCCACCCTGGGGAAAACCAGATGCACCCAGACTGCTTTCACAGCCAAGGAAAAGAAACTTCCTGACACCCTTCTCCCACTAGGAAAAAAATCCCTAAAATCCCTTTTTCTGTGTGTTTTTGAATGGTTTTGGAAACCTCAGTACCGTGGCCTTCAGGTACAACAGCCCCAACAGAAGGCAGGGGGTTGCTACAGCTGAACAACTTGCAAGTTACGGCACAGCACAGGGGCAAGGAGCATGGCTGCAATACAAGCTAACAGAGCATCACTGATTTAATTGACTGATGATTTAATAAAATGCTCTGGATACAGATTAAGTCGCTTTGCTTAATGTAGCTCAGCTTCCTGGCTGCAGGAACTGGACCAGCATTGTTCCCAGGCTGGGAGCTGGGCTGCCCAGGGGCTGGCTCTGGGGTTACCGGCACTCCAGCTGCCTCCCCAGGCATGCCACTTCCCCTCCCCAAACGTACTCCATTATCCTTCCCAAAATCATGAAGCTGAGCAGAAAGTTAAGGTACAGGCGAGCATACACACACATGCACAAAAAAATAAGCTTAAGCCCTAAATCCCTCACCCACCTCTGCCAGTCCTGCCTTACTCCAGAGACCAATACTAGCCAAATACCCTTAGTCTCAGGACTGCATTTCTTCTTTTGCACCACTTCAATCTCATCATCGTCATTAAAAAAATCATTTTATGGATTACTTAATTCCTTCCCAAAGCCTGGAGAGAGATGAAGCAGTGTAGGGTTAATAAAGGCAGCGCTGTTCCCCAAGCCTAGCAGAGGAAGGCAGCAATCTCTCTCAAATGTGCACATCTGGTTTCCCTGCTCCCATCTCTTCACCCATTAGTAGATATAGAAAACAAACCCACAAAACTCAGATCACAACAGCTACAGTCCATATGCTCAATTTTAAATAAAGATACTGTATAAAACTTAGAAAAACAGAGAGTAAAAGGATTATTAGCTCACTCTAATTATACAAACTGATCTCATCCTCTTGTCATAAGCCTCTTTCCTGTTTCCAGAATCTATTTGTGCAACATAAAGACCAGCCTTTGTAAATGTCCAAGGGTCATCAACACAGGCTGATTAATTTCCCATTTTACAATACACACAGACTGTCAACCAGTTCACTTTGTAATAAGATATAACCCTGGCCCTCACTTGTCTTTTTTTTTTCCTTTTAAAATGTTACTAATGGCAAACAATATTTCAGATACCGATTTGTAAACTCCAAATAACATTTCAAAAGGAGCTATCGTGCTGCTGTAATAAAATAAAAATCACAGACCACATCTTCAGTTCAAGTAGCTACATCCTAATGAAGTTAAGAACTAGCAGTGGACTTGAATTAAAGCGTATCATGTACGCAAAAGCACACGTATGTTTATACTCAAATTAAGTCCTCCAACAGGTTCTGGTGCAGCTGTTTCACGTATGCATGAGACTTTTATCTCAGGCTCAAATATTAACTTCCAGAAATCCTTAGCAGACATTCTAGAGGCCTCTTCAAGTGAGTATAATCCAGTTTATACCTTCCATTGCACTTTGTTGTTTGGATACAAGTTATGGCAATAAATTGTGGGGAAGCTCTCAGTGATAACCAGCTCATGTTTGTAACAGTGGCCATTGACTTTGGGTGCTCAACTAGGAATTTCTTGAAAAGCCCAATTTTCTAAGAACAAGTCAAACCAGAATTGTCTACAGAAGTGGAGTCAATCCTTAAGGGTATCAAGCTGAGCAGCTGAAGCATCATGGAAGCTGCTAATTATCTTTGAAAACAGAGACTTATTATATGGACCAACAGAGCCTCTGGATGCACAGCACCAGGTGAAGAATGGTAGGGAGGGAAAAAAAAACCAACAGGATTTGGGGAGTATTTCACCCCAGTGTATAAAAGGATAAACATGATGAATAGCTGTCATCAGCACTGAAATGCCTGCAGCCTTACACAGGCAGTGGGAAAGAGCAAGGCCTCTATTGATTCCAACAACTCTCGACTATAGAGTATGTCTCAAAACTAGCCTTCTCCACATTACTATTGTCCTGACTCTCAGGTCTGTGCTGTTTTAGGAACAACACTGAGCAATGATGGTTTCAGCAGAAGAATCAATACCTCCTGAAGCCCTAGAGCTGAGCAATAAAGCCCTGCCTGCTTTTCCCTGTGCCCCCCAAGCCATACCACTTATACTGCAGTCCCAAAAACGCAGGCTTGGAATAGAAACCAATTCATGAGGCCCAAAGCACCATGCATGTTCTTATGCTGACAAAAATATTAAGTATTTCCTAGCATTTGCAAACGAGGTAGTTATCCAATGCATATTTTCTTGAGTGCATGCACCAACCTTGACTGCTAAAGCTGCAGGAGGAGTTGGAAGAACTGGCACCAAGATCCAAGAGACGCCTCTGCTCTCATTCTGGTCAGAGCCGCTTTGGTGCCCCACATTTTAATGTGCTTTTCCTCTCTGTAGAATACATTAGGCTCACTTTTCCCTTTAGGCTCCCTTTTGCAAATGCTCCCACTCTGCAGCTCTAAGCATCACAGGCTTACTCACGGAAAGCCTAGTTGGCACTTTTTTTTTCCCCTCATAAAAGGAAAACTTCATCAGAAACTCCAGATTTCCTACTGGAGAACCTGTGCTAACCCCACTCCCTGTGGCTGAGCACAACCACATCTGCCACTGCAGAATTAAGAATTGTTTCTTCTTAAGTGTTCCTTTTCAACTCAAAAACCTCTGGGAAAATGTTCTCCTATAACAAATACTTCAGGTACCCACAGAAGATGCTTGTTTTACTGGAGCATCCCTCATGAGACATAACAGTCTCAAAAAAACACACCTAGCAAGTGCAATGACAGTCATTTGGTACTGCAGCCCCAAAAAGGAAAACTTAGCACTGCAGAGCTCTGTTCCCAGGACACTATTACACTAGACATCCAGAGAATGCCCTACAGAAAGTAAAACCCCAAGCAATATAAAGCATTGCATGTCTAAATCAGACAAGAGAGAACGCTCATTCAAATGCAATTTTTAAATTAATTAAAGCATCAAGTAATATAACTCTAAATAAGCACAGTTTCTACCCAATTCCACCACCCCACCTTCTGGGTTTGAGCCTTTCTGCAGCCAGCTTGTACTTAAAAAAGCAAACTTTGCCAAACAGACCCCCCACTTGGCACCTGGAATCATTTCTTTCAACTGCCTTTACAAAGTGGCCCTTTCAGACTGGTCCCTCAGGAATCGAAGGGGTTAAGTGCCCAGAGGGTCCAGCCTCCAGTAAATCATTTATTACCCCAGCTCGGGGACAAGCAGCTATGCAGAGAGAGCCCACGCTGTGCAGCTGCTCACCAGCCAGGCAACTCGCTGCAATTACGTTATAGCGCAGGATTAAGCGTGGGGAGTGGAAATACATCCTTTATTACTGGGGTTTGGTTTGGGGGGTTGTTTTTTTCTTTTTTCCAAGTCATACAGCTATTTTAAATGTTACAGAGCTCATTAACGTGGAGTTCATTAAGCAGTAACCACTGCATGAATGAAAAGATTATCATTATAATCACAATTATGGAAATCCTAGACCAGCAGGCAGAAAAAGCAAAGGGGATGGGAATGCTGCTCCTAAACTCCAGTTTAGCCTTTTTGTACCAGATCCTTCAGAGGCACACCCAGAAATCACATGTGATGTGCAGAGGCTGGTTCCCAGGCAGGGGAGAAGGTCTCACTGCCTGTGCTGGGCCTCCCTGAAGATTTCCCTGCAGCCATAGAAGTCATCCCTTTGGTCACCATCAGGTCTGGCATCTTCCTCAGGAGCAAGCACTGCTTGCTGCAAGCTCACCACACCCCCAAAATTAGCAGCAAGTTAAGAAACTATATGACAAATAAAGCCACAAATTGCTTCTCTTACACAGCAACTGGTACTGTGCATTCCTCCTTTAAACAACCTCATACTTTGACTAACACACACGGACGTTCATAATGAACTCAGAGACCAGCTCTCAGCCAGCCACTTACTCATTCCCAGTAAAGCAGGTTTCATTCATGATTTTGCCAAAGACTTCATTTTTCTCAAGCTCTGAAAATAGGAATAACTCCCCTGCCCAACCCCACTGACAAAAGGAAACCCAAGTAATTACAATGACAACTTGTCTCTCTACAGTAACAACAGTTTATGATTAATCCACCCAGCTGCTGCTACAGCTCAGTAACACCAAATGATTTGGACCCAGTATTGTTATGGCACTGTTCTTCTCAAGCAAGACCATGGAAAATGTGAGACACTGCAGAAGATAAACAGGTTAGAGACTGTGGGAGGAGAAAAGAGGCAGCTTGCAGTGGTTTTCCTCCCTCCCTCCTTCAGCAGAGCTCAAACATGGCAAGCACCCATTTCCAAGCAAGACTCTCACAGTTTCTTTGCTTCAGGCTAACAGTTTTTGCTAATTCAAGTCTTTTTGGAGAGAATGGGTGTAACTCCATGAGTCAAAACAGCTACTGTCAGTACTGCAATAACCATATATTTGCTTTTAGGTCAGATCTGACCCCTGATCTGGTTCACCACACCACGGATAATCAAACCCAGAAGCCTCAATGCCATGACTGCTCCAGGACAGACAGACGGCTGTGAGTGCTGACCTGGAGGCCTGCCTCCCACCAGCAGCCAGCAGGACCTGAGCCCCATGGACCTGAGCTCTGATCCTGACTGGCTCCCACGGGAATCCTTGGGCTGTAACTGTGTGCCTGCCCCGAGGACATGAAATTCATATCTTAAAATAATAGGGAAAACCAGCTGATGCTGTGTTAAGTGCTATTTCACACCACGGCATATGGTTGATGCAAGGGCTGAGACCACACACCCCTTCTCTGTTTTGCTTCCACCACAAAGAAGTTCTATTTTATAGCAAGATAACTTGTCAAATTTGCTTCTAACATGTGCTTTGATATCAGCATCCCTTCCTGCTCTGAAGCAGGTAAACTGAGCAAACCCATTCCCCCAAACCCCTTGCCTGTACCTGAAAGCGCTGCCAAAACATTTAACCTTACTTTAACTGCATGAAGCAGTACAGGTGGCTCCAAGACGTCCTTCAAGTCGTTCCCACACGGAGCAGGGAGGAGCAGGGCAGGTCACGATGCTCAGCTCCTGGAAGAGAGGAAAGGAGTTGTCACCAGGGGCAAGAGACAGAAGGCTGCTTGGGGGTCCCAAACTGGCATCACAACTCCACCAAGGAGGATGGAAACACCATCCTCTCTACCTTGTTAGCCATATGGCAGGCATGCACTGCCTCCCACAGCAGTCCTATGTGACCCTTGCTTCCATAAGCACACACAAGGTGACCACCTCACAAAGTATGGAGCTATCTATAGACCCACATGGGTGTCTAGCACCATCTCAGAATAACTGTGCTGCTGAGTTGCATTTGCTACTGTCCTGCTATTGAATTTATCCCCAAACATGCCTACCTGCTGTCCATCACCATATCCCAAACCTCTAAGATGGCCTTAAGCCCTGCGAACACAACCCCTCTTGGACAGACCTCTTAAAATACCTTGCCATAAGGTCATTCACAAAGAACAAAAGCACCAAAAACAGATGATGGGAGGTGATAGCCAGCAGATGAAGCCCAAACCCACCAGCAAGTCTCTGCCAAACCCTTCTGGGTTGCCTGCTGATTTTCTTTTCTGGGGCAAAATCTACCCGATACATTCATCCAGGGGGATGAATGTGGTCTACTAAGCACACAGTTAAAGTGGATTAAATGTAAAAAGGAGAAGCAGCCCTGGGCTTCAGCTTATTAAATGCTGTGTGGGAGATTTTATTAGGTAAATCAAAGTCATCAGAGCACCTTAGGCCATCATTTGGTTACCACACCAGGAAAGGTTGTGGCTACGCACACATCACCGAACGCAAGCACGACACACCAACTGCCGCCTCCTGTTCTACCAGATAGAGGAGACTGTGTCCCCCCATTGGGAAAGCATCTGTAATCAGGGAATCTCACAGCCTGAGCCAACCTGCTGAGGTTGAAGTGCAATTAAAAGTGCAGAAGTAACAATGGCAGAACTAGTTACCAGCTGGGAAATCAATTGTATCGTGTGAATTAGCTAGGGAACGTATAACACTGGAAGATAAGCATTGCACAACAAATCTCATTCATCTACACAGGAACAGCATCACCTGGACACCTCAAAGCCAGTTTTACACAATGTTTGCTTAAGATTTACTGCTAAAAGTCTCTTCTTTCCATTCTGTTGGTGGGTTCCTGATGAGAAATGGGGAGACTATTTCGTAAGGCATTAAAGGGTACTGCATGCTAAAAGGCATTTTACTACAAATTTGTGTATTTAAACATAGACCAAATTAGAAAAAGAAAAAAAGTTCACCTTCTTGTTCCTCTTAAAGAATCAGGATTGTGCATTGATTTCTTCATTGTGGTGTCACACATTTCTGATTTCTATTCTTATGCCAAATTACTGGACCTGAAAGAGGAATTACCTGAACTATTAAATCCCAGTCAAGAGCACACAAACTCTCTTTGGATTCATTAACCAGTATAAACCACCCTTGCAGTCACAGACTGGAACTTCCCTCTGGCATTCTTGCAGTATTACTTACAAGACTGCATTTTAGAAGATAGTTACTCTTAGATAAAAGTCACAGAATGGTTTGCGTTGAAGGGACTTTAAAGATCTTCTGGTTCCAACCCCCTGCCACAGGCAGGGACACCTTCCACTAGAGCAGGTTGCTCCAAGCCCCTGTGTCCAACCTGGCCTTGAACACTGCCAGGGATGGGGCAGCCACAGCTTCTCTGGGCACCCTGTGCCAGCGCCTCAGCACCCTCACAGGGAAGAACTTCTTCCTTACATCTCATCTAAATCTCTCCTCTTTCAGTTCAAAGCCATTCCCCCTTGTCCTGTCACTACTGTCCTTTAATAAGTCCCTCTCCAGACTTCTTGTAGGCCCCCTTTAGGCACTGGAAGCTGCTCTAAGATCTCCCATAAGCCTTCTCTTCTCCAGGCTGAACAAGCCCAGCTCTCTCAGCCTGTCTCCGTAACAGAGGTGCTCCAGCTCTGGGAGCATCTTGATGGCCTCCTCTGGGCTTGCTCCAACAGCTCCATGTCCCTCTCCACTGGGGACCCCAGGGCTGGGCACAGTACTTCAGATGGGGCCTCACACGAGCAGAGGGCAGAATCACCTCCCTCGACCTGCTGGTCATGCTTCTTTTGATGCAGCCCAAGATACAGTTGGCTTAAAGAAATTATTAACTATGTTAAGCAAGCAACATTAACCCACAGCTCCTACTAGACATCCTGTGTTGATCTCCAAGTAACAGCCCTCTCCGAGGTATATAATACAATACAGTGGTTTCATTCACTCATGTGACACTGATAACTTGGCTTTTAATACCATACTTGTAATATTTTGGCAGATAAAGCTATTCCTTTGAACCAACAAGCAACACAGGTATGGCTAACACTGCTAACGTAGATAGTATGTTGTGAATCAGTGCAGGCTTTTTATCATATCCACTAAGGAATGAGGGTGTGCGTATGGAGACGCGCATGCAAAGCTCACTTGGATGTTCATGACTTGGAAAGTATTAGCAAGTGGAGAGAAATCAGCTGGCCTAGCAATAAAAAGCAGTAATACAGGTCATAAAATACTTCCTTCGGGCTTTTCTGTTTGCTTTTATTCTGTAAGAATTTTTATATTGCTTCAGGAAGAAGCAAAGGACATTAAAAAGCCCTAGATATGTATTTTAGTTCCCTATATAAAGAGCCTGTACAATCAGTAAGGCTCTCCACATCAAAGATACAATTCCCCAAAGAATTGATTTTGTGTTTCCCATGAAGCTGCTATGGGATAACTCCCGCATGCCTAAGCACACCCATCTCAGAAGAAAGATTTCCCCATGTGTATTTCTTCTCCTCCTCTTCCTTTACTGGGAAATCATTACCAAGCATAGATGAACGCTGACGTAGCTCCTCTTTTCTGAATCTTAAAAAGATAGTTCAGAAAATTGTTTAATGGGTGTGCTTATACTGCTTTACATATAAAAGTTATTCCAGATCATTACAGGAAGTTGATAATACACAGCATCTTTATAAGTAAAGCTGTAAAATGCAACCAGGTTCCTACACTGCTACACCAACTATTCTGACCTGTAACTCCAGATAATTTCTTCCCAACTGGACCTACTGTCACAATATCACACAGTGCTCACTAAAGTAAATGAGAACGTAAGGGAGAGTCCTCTTTACACTTATAAAACCTTTTCTGCTTGGATTTAATTAAAAGGGGGAGGGGGGGAAAACATCTTTTTGCTAGGACAGGATAACTTGATGGCAGAGTGCTCGTAGTCTTGCTCCCTACATCCTGAGACAGCTGAAGCGGAAACTATCCATGCCACTGATTAACTACTGAAGCATGTTTAGGGAAGAGAGAGGGGAAGAAAGTTTTAAGGACATCATTACAGCTATGTATACTTTTAAAAAGACAAGGTAACTGGCCCTTCAGAATATATATATAATTCTTGGAATAGGTAAGTTATTTTCCAGAAAAAGAGCCCAACGGCTTAGAGGTGATCTGCATCTGATGTTCTTTTACAGGCAGAGGAGCCAAGCATCAAATTATATATATAGAAATATATATAGATATATTTCTAAATGAAATGAATAGCAGTGACCAACACAGCAAGAACATGAATTATCCTGTGTTGAAAATCCAGTCAGGAGCAACCAATTGGGCCTCTTAAACTCACACCCTTGGTAGAGCCCCAACACTTGGACCTCAGGCTTCCCAGTTGCTCTGATGGTCCTCCCCCAGAGAACGCCCACCCTTCCCAAACGCTGCCCAACACAGAGGAAACCACTCCTCAAATCTGCTCTTTTTTCCTCCCCTGAACACAAACCCATTTTATTGTTCTGAGATGCGCTGCATGTTTTGTTGCTGTGCCAGAGGATCACTTTGACACATCGAACGAGTTATCTCACCATCTGGTTGTAATTGCCACCACGAAGCTTTCAACAAATTCAGAAAACAGCCCCAAGATCAGGGCACTAATGGTCTAGGAGATGAACTGCTGATTATCTGGGATTACTTGATACAGCTGGAACCTTCTGATAGCCAAAAGAGCCAAACCCAGCCAAGCCCACAGCTATGGCACCCAAATAAACCTCCAGAGTATTTCCGAGTTTGGGCTATTGCTTGCTATAAAAATTCCTCACAGTTCCACATCAAATGATGTCAAGGAAAACATTGCTTCTCCTCATCTCCGAAACTTCTGGGTGTACAACTGCATTATGCTGTTATCTTTTGCTTTTAATACACAGCCTGTATTTATATACCATGATATTCTCATTACAGGACATCCTTTTCCTGCTTCTGTTGAGTCTCCAACAAGAAACTGGCTCACAAGACCTTTCCAGAAGTCTGTCCTGCGGTCTGAATCATGTTTCCTAATTCCTTAGGGAAGGGAGCCTGGACAAGGTGACACACTCCTCGGACAACCAGGCATTCAGCCCCAATCAGCAAGTGTTTATGAAAGGCAGGTCCTGCTTGACCAACCTGATCTTCTATTGACAAGGTGACCCTTGTCAGCTGTGGTGCTCAGGGACATGGTTACATGGTGTACTTGGCAGTGCTGGCTTAACAGTTGGGCTCGATCTTAAAGGTCTTTTCCCAACCTAAATGATTCTATAGAAGCAGAAGAATAAAATATTACTGGCCTAAATTCTGATTTGGACAAGTGTTTGGATCCACTCACTGCTGCATCACACTACATTTTTACCAGGAGAGCAGAGCACAGGTTGCAGCTCATCACATTTTGACACACACAAGGTTCCTCTAAAAGGAAATGATGGGGTTTGTTTAGAGGGCAGCAGCTGGCTTGGCACACTGGATGAAGAAAAGCCAAGAATTTTAAAACAACAGAAAGTAAAACATACCCATATTTCACACCACTGTACACACTGCAGAGCAAGCAAAAACACTAAGATGTTAACTGGAGTCCCATTAATCCTGATTACTAAGAGACAGGAGACAGAAGTTGTTTCATATATACTAAGTTAACTTTTGAAACTTAAATCCTTTTGACAGCATCGCCTTGAACTTTAGACAGAAATATTCCCATGCCGGTGGAAAAGGGAAGCAAGAAAGCACCCAGCAGGAGCGCTTCCCTGCTCACTCCAGCTCTGGACACGTGCAACTTTCCTCTTTAGAACTCACAGGCTGAAAGTTTTGGGTTTGCTTTTTACTTCCACCAGCAATCACAAAGCAGCAAAACGAAGAGATGCTTTATGCCTCGTCTCTTGACAGCAACCTGAGCTCCATAAACTCCTCTTGTACAAGAACCCCCAGGAACCTGTTTCCCCCAAGAGAAGACAAGGCACCACAGGGACTCTGGAAGCAGTGGACTCCCTCCCACCCCATGACATCTGAGAGGAAGCAAAAAACAGTGAAGCTCAGGACTACTTCGATAGGACCATCATCAACAGCTACCAACATAATGCCTCAAGGCAAAGGGAAATGCCACAACCAGTCCCCCACTTAACAGAATGAGCCTATTTTCTTTGAAATATTAGATGCAAGTCATGAACAGGACAGGTTGAACATTTCCTGGGAAGGCGACATGTCACCCCAGAACAGGATACAGCCCTGAGAAAAGGCAGAGTGCTTGCAAACAACAACCATGCAAAAAATTGGGTTGGAAGGGCCCTTTGGATGTCACCTGCTCCATCACCCTGCCCAAAGCAAGGCCATGACATCAAGGTTATGACATTATCCTCATGCTTTCATTGTTCAAAACCGTCCCACTCAGCTGTGGCCTCTTTCTCAACTCCCACATGTAAAACTGAGCTAAACAGGCTCATCAAGCTCCACTGCCACAGGAATGAAGTCAAAATCATCACCGGTCGCAATGCACTCCAACTCCAGCCGTGCAGGCTGCACAATTCACTTACTTAATCTTACTTTCCCCATGTACAAATTTGATCTTATTCTTCATTTCCACACAGCTTCAAAAAAATAATCAATAAAGAACTTCTGCTGTACTTGGAAACCTTGTGATAAGAGAACATGCACACGTGAAACCAAGTATCAGCATATAACAAATTCACACATTAATAAAGCTTTTTCTTCCATGTTATATCATCTTGATATAAAATATGAGAGCAAATCTATATTCCTGTCTGGCACTGCAGCTCCAGCCAACACCAAGGTCTCTCCATGCTGAGCACCGTAGAGGCACGCAGCAAGAATCCCTTTGCCACCACCTTTACAGGTTAAACAGATAAATGCTGGGAGGGGACAAAAAGGGCCAGAAAATGAAGCGACCCGCCCAAGGCTTTACAGAGGGCTGCCAGCACAGTCTGTAATGGCCTGGGATTGCCTCTCCACCCTCACCTTTCTTCAAAAGCTGGCTGCCTCCATCCACTGCTGTGAGGCTGCCCGGCTCTGCCCAACACCAGTGGGGTGACCGCAGCATTAAGTCGCTTTACTGCTCAAATCAGTGTGTCACTGGAACTGTGCAGCACTTAATTATATAAATTAGGAGCTCTGTATAATGGTCCTAAACCACTAATGAAAGAGAAGGTCTAATGATGCAAGAAAAATCCACATCCCAGCGCTCAGATTACAGGTGGGTTACACAACAGCTCAAATAATTAAGCATTTAGGCAGCGAGACGCAGACTTGCGCGGTGCAGATCACGTTTTCCAAGAGCCATCATCCAACTCCAAACATGTGAGATCCACTCAATCACACCCTATCTCCTTCGCCCCACAAGCTGATGCGTGAAGGTGAGCTCTGTTTGAGCAGCAATGCCATCCACAGCATCCAAAGCAAAGTTAGCCCTTTTCCCAAGCCTCCCTCCCCAATTCTCATTTAAACTCAATGCATACATCTAATGACTGCCCGAGCAACCCCCTCTATCTCACAAATCGCACTTGCTCCTCTCAGTATTAACATCCCATTAACCAGAGATGACATAACTCCAGTGAAACCTGTTCAGTTTACAACTGGGGTGACTTTTGCACCAGCCATGCCATTTAACTCCCAGCTGCAGCCTCATTTAGGAAAGCATTATCAGCAAAGGGTCAGAGAGAAATCACCCATCAACTCTGACAAATAAGGCAATTAGGCACTTGCTGAGCACTCAGCATGAACAGTTTATGTGGAAGAGAATGCTCCTATCCCACGATTTCCTAGTGTGGGTTTTTCCTGAATAAGCTCAAATACTTCCACATAGTATTGAATTCTACTCATAGCACTGGTATGGCATAAGAGAGAAATCGTTTGGTTTGAAATATTCTTTTACACTGTATTGACTTCTTATGTCAATAAACACAGCACCAAATTGCAGCTTAGGAGCCTAATTTTCCCTTCTTTTTGTAAAGTGCTCAGATGAAAAGCACTATTACCAGCACCAGGGCTGAGAGGTATTATGTGGATTTTGAAAAGCAGTTAAGTGCCATGGTCAATATTGAAGGGCTCGAAAGAAAATTGACAACACCAAAACTGTAATGGTAAGGAAGTTTGATGCTATAAGCTTGGAAGCTGCTTTAAGTATTTGCATGTATTTGTTCAATCAAAGGCCTCAAGAAGAGATGCTATGCCTTACCTAGAAACCCTTTAAAGTTACTAGTATTCACTGTTCTTATTAGAAAAATGCCATACTCTTTTAAAGCAGCGTATGTCAAGTAGAAAAGCAAGGGACATTATTAAATAGCATTAGCATATGGCACAGATTTTGCCCAGTACTTGACCAATGCTTGTGAAACCCCTGAGTGCGTGCTGGGGGAGGAACAAAGCATTTGCTACCAGCAAAAAGATTCCTGAAACAAGTCAGCAAATGTCCGTGTAACCTACATCTCAAAGCCTAACATCAAATATAGCCTAAAGTTAACTGAGCCTGCTGCTGCTCAGCATTCACACAGCAAAGGGAAATCCTGGCTGTGCTGTGCCTGCCTCCTCCTGTGTGCTTCACACATGGGCTGGAGGTGGCTAGAGTGAAACCTACTCGTTTCTTCTGCAAAGTGCACTCCTCCCTGCTTTATCGTTAATCAGGAGTTAGAACCAGTCACCCAGCTAGCACTGGGATGACTTCACTACCAGCTGCTAGGCATCCTGGAAAAAAAAACACAAAAACAAATTACATGAAGGCTACCGTCACTTACCAAATCCTACTACAGGTACAGCAGGCAATTAGGCAACTTTGCTGACCTATCTGCCTGTACTTTCCTTCATGGACCGACTTCATCTCTCCTCCCAACCACCCCCTGGAGCAAGCGATCTTTAGTTCGAGCAAGGACAACAGTTTTCACTGAATGGAATGCCGTCCCCCTCTTCACCCACCCCAAGCCAATACAGGAAAGGAGTTTTTTGCTCAGTGCAATGAGCAGTGAAGGAAAAACAAGAAGTTAAAGCCAACTCTAATTGCCTGGGCACACCCTTCTCCCAATGCACCTGTAAATGACCGCTTGTGCAACACCACCTGCACGTCAACAGGAGCTGTAGGCGCAACCCAAGCACGAATGCAGTAATAAAGCAAAGGCACTACCCGCATTTCCACGTGCACGTAAGGGTTTCCAAGTGCCTATCTACCCATCTATACCAATGCGAGGGGTGATTCACCTCTGGCAAACACAGACCCAAAGCACTTGGATCTCCCCTTTCCCGTATTCCTGCAATTGTGGCTGATCTTCTGGTCAGACATTGCCTGCTTTCTTCAGGACTTGATCGTCATCCTGCACAGTTTCAAATAGGATTAGCTGATAAAATAATTAGATAAAATAAACAGTAATTAAAAAAAAAGGGAAAAAAAAGACCAAATAAATAAATATATTTTTAACCATTTAACCAGTCTTCCCGAGCTGGGACAGTCTCTTCAACAGCATGCATAGCCTTTTCAATACTTTTCAGAACCAGGAAAGTCTTTGCTCCTTACTTTGCTTCAGCTGACCATAGCCTGCTTATGTTTTAGTTACCATCTGACCCAGGACTGTTTTTACTCTGAGTAGGGGAAAAGGGACAAAGGAGCACATAGAAACGATGGCCACAACGCCAGTGCTAAAGTCTGTCTGGCCAACAGCCCATACCATAGGCACAAGCTGTTCTCGTAAACAGGCCGCAGGAGTTGCCCAGATCCACAGCCCCAGCTGCCATCCTGGGAATGTCCTACACAGAGAGGAACTTTTCCACACATGTGATCCACACACACAGGGTGAATGGAGCAGCAGCACAACGCCAGGAGACCAAGAGTCTCAGAAAGCATCACCCCACTGCACACAGAGTGCATGCGGTAAAGGGTAGCGGGGGATCTTTTCATAGCCACACACAGATGCTCAGTAGCTTGGCCCTACAAGGCTTTAATATCACAGATTCAATCATCATCTACTTGCTGCACTGAGAGCATAAGTAAATCCCCTATTCAGCAACACAGAGGAGTAACCTTAGCAGCAGAAGTAGTACTTTATAAACTATCCTTTCTTGAGACTGATACCTGTCCCTAACTGTGCCCAGACTGACTGGTCCTCAGTCAGTGTCTAAACCACTGATCTAGTTGTCTGCTTTTAGGGCACCAGTTTGCTCAACACTTGTTATTTTTTTTTCCTGAAGGTAAATGTTTTAAGGCAGGGACCATACCACAGTATTCAATATTGTTCTTACCTTGGGTTAAATACCTTTATTCTCTGTGCTTTTCATCTGTTGATGCCTGAGTTATCTCTTTCAAGATAACGATTTTGCTTTTGTTTCTTTTTTTCCCCCTCCAGGTGCCCTGCCCTTAAGAGCAGCAGACTTAAATCTAGACGTTATTCCACAGATAACATCTATTGCTAAACACCATTTTTCTGATCTATACTTACAAAGCACTCCAACACACGCTCAATTAAAACGCTCACCATGACGTCTAAGGGCACGTGCACTTATTCCGCAGCACATTCAGGACTAGAAAGACGGATTTACACCATGAAGAACAGTCACACTCTGATGCCAATTTAACTTTTGTGTGCTCTACATACATACAATAAGAAATAATACTCTTTAGATAAATTAGCAAGTATTTCCACAAAAGACAGAAAACAAAGACACCAGAACTTAATGCCTGCCCAGAAATCTAAACAAAGAATGGGTTTCAATTAAGTATTATGACAGAATCACCACATCTTCACTGATCTGTTCAACCTACTTCCTAGCACTACAAATTCTCATTATGTTGTTTCCCCAACCAGAAGAAAAAAGCAAGGTGTGTAAGTGTACAGCATAAGCACTTAGCACTAAAGGCTGCTAGAGATGACAGACAACCCGACACATCATGGTATGTGATGGGTGTCACAGGTGAAGAAAGCCTGCTTCCTTAAGAGCTACATCCTCGCCGAAAATCTCTTACACAGCTTGATAAAGATGAACAAATCTTGCAGCTCTTGGATCATCCAGTAAAGACCTGACACTCAACAGTGCTGGGAAAAGGTACGTTAAGAGCTTTAGCAATGCTCTTCTGCAGGTACCTGCCAAGCCTCCCCCATCGAGCCCTTCCAGTTCTGGTGAGGTTCCAACAACTGGTTTAAGCCCAACTCAAGCAGTTGCCACGAGGAGGTCTTGTCCTCCCCATCCACCAGTCTGCTGCAAGCCAAATCCAGGGTCAGACAAGCAGAGATTCAGGTTTCTTCTGCCACACTAGCTTTCTACTGGAGCAGATTCCCTGACCCAGGACAAGGGACCGGAGCCCTGCGCAGCGAGTGGCTGCATGGATCTGAGTTACTGGTTGGGTTAACCTGTGCGGTCTGCTGTGCAGGCAGCGCCGTACAACCCAGCCTAGGCCATGCTGAAGGACCCTGGACACGAGGGAAGGGCTTCTCATTGACATCTACATTCTGGGGGGTGACACAAGAGGAAGAGGTCTCTGGGAAACTTCAGCAGGGTGAAGGAGAGCCGGCAGAAGCTGATTAACTCCTAAGCAACAGAGATCATCTCATCTAAACCTCCCGAGTGGCAATGGGCTAGGAGGTATGCGTGTGATTAAGGAGGAATGGGAAAGGTGGGGTCAGACACAGAGACAGAGGAAAAACAAAGTTCTTCCAGTGTTTCTACACGAGATAAACATCTACCTACTGATTTTATTTATTCAGTTTAGGGTAAGACATTGTTTCTGGGATTTTTTGAGATGATGTTAAGGTCAGAAGAAAACATTAAGGTCATTCAAGTTCTATTGCAGGCTGAAAAATCTCACCTCCATTTACCCCTCAAGCTCATGACTTCAGGCCTGTCTCTAAACACAGAAGCAATTCAGAGTTGGAGACCAAGCCCAATAACCCCGAAGGATTTGTCCTCAGTAATTTTTCCACAGCTTGAACTGCAGCTGTTTTCCTTTGCAAATTCCACCTCTCAACTGCCAGGGCATCAGGCGAGGAAAGGAAGAAAGTGCTATGGTTGGAAACAAAAGTTCAACACAGAGATGCAGCAAAAGATCGACTCCAAAAGCACTGATCTAGCTCCTTCTGAGCTCCAGAACACTGAAGGTTAGACTCTTTTTCATCCCCAAGGCTGCAGAACAGATTTATGAGCCAACCAGGACTAAAAGGTTCTTCTGCCTTTTAGAACAAGCATTAATTTCTCTGACCTACTTGAAAAAACATTAAAGTCCCCACTAGAAGTAAAAAACAGGTTCTTTGAATCTTGCATGCCCTACCTGACCACGTTCGAAGCTCCTCTACCAGCCCCAACTGTTCCTTGAGCAACCAAGGAAATTAAATACAAAACATTAAACAATGAAGAGGGCCAGACTTAAACCAACAAAGACAAGGAAATTGCAAGTTAAGCCTCCTGCTCTGCCCTTGATTCACCTTGTTTTGTTCAGCTACTGCTCTGTTCCCAGACCCCTCCTCTCTCCTAATGCCCAAGAGCAATAGGACAAAGAAAACAACCTGGCCTAAACATAGACGGCATTTGCTCAATTAGACCGTTTTGATGTAAATCACAACAATTTTACCTGGTTCAGAACTTCATGTAGCCAGCAACGTTTAACAACTTCTTGCAGTTTGCATTATTCCAAGAAGGAATTTACCTGGGGCACCTGGAGGGGAAGATTCCCATCACCCAGTTTTACCCCTCTAAAGACTGGGCAGGGTCTAAGCTAGTCATCTCCTCCCTGCCTACAGACCAGTTTGTTCCAGTGATTTTAGTATGGAAGAAGGATGCTCTGGGGATGCCAGTCACCTCACTGCTTGCAGACATCTGCAGGGCTAGCACTTGCCTGAATTGTTACCTGGCTGACATAAAACAAGATCACATCCTCCTCTAGTAATCATCAATCAGTTCCTATGAAGTAAGCAGTTGATGCTCTGAGAGGACCCAAGACCTCAATCCCCCGGTGCATTCAGCATTGCTCAGCAAAACGTGCACTGGTTTAACACTAAGCAGGTCACAGAGGTCGGCAGCAATACTCATCAGGCTGGTATTAGATACACAGTCTAGTTCTCTGCTGAACTAGAAGGGCAAAGTGCTCAGCTCCTTGCAGGACCAGGGCTCAAGAAATAGTCTGTATTTTCAACACTTTAGTAATGGATTCAGACATTTCTTAAGCTTGTACAGAAATGCACTAAAACACACTTCAAATTTTGGGCATTAAGAAACATGTATAATGTAAAAGGGGAAACTTGGGCTAGATATCAAGTGCTGCTACACAGTTAGGAAACACTAAAATCATCTTTTTTATCAATATACTATGGGAGGGATCCAACATAGGACACAAATTAAATTCAGCTCAAAAGATTGCTCCATTTCTTCTTTACATTGTCTTTCAACAGGCCAAAATTTCTCATGGCACAGAGTAAAACTAAAATCTTAAACAAATGAAAGACATAGGCAAGAGAACCATTTTGGAGACTGAAGATATGCAAAACATGCTGGTGAACTGCTGTAGGAAGCATCTGCATTACACAGGGAATGAGGTCCACATCCAGGATCCAGCAGGGTCCCTGCTTTGCATTTCTTTTCTCAGCTGAGTGTATTTGCTAAAACAATGCATTTCTCAATGTTTTACAGCTGTGAATTCAAACCTTCTCTCCTACTGCTGGATCATACTCTTCCACGAACATCTCAATTCAGCCACTTCCACCACGAAACCATAGAAACATCCTTTATTAGTTGTACTACTTCCACAAGCATCCAGAGCGTTAACAAGCAGCTTATGCATAGGGATGAGGAGATGGAGGAAGCTTATAAAAACGTTATACACTATGAAAGTCATCTTTAATTTCCCATGAGTATGATTCCACACACACTTGCAGTAAGGCAGGTTGTATTGTTCTCTTCTCTCTTGTCCAGTTGTTGCTATTACTGGACCTGGCAAGGCAGCATGTGACACAGAAAAATGCAGTTACATTTTTGGCTGAGAAGCCTCTACAAGAGCCTGTGAGTCATGAACCAAAAGGCCCACATAAAAGCAACAGAGAAGAATGCAGATTCTGTCTTTTTATTGTAAGCATGTGTGTCTTTACTAGATGGTCCTGATGCACATAAATGATTAAACCAGAAGTCATTATGAAGTTATGAGAAGCAAAAACTCCCTTTTGTCAGGTAAGTTGGGCTCCATCTGCTCAAGGCCACTTTCCATAGAATGGAAAGACTACCACTGAGCACAGAGTATCTGAACCACACAGCATGATGTGCGCAGAGATATGCCTCTGAGCTATGCTTTCCTAGAAGGCTCAGGGTAACGTGGGTTTTGTTTTGGTGGTTTTGGTTCTTGTTGTAGAATTTCTCACTATAAGCCCAGGATACCCTCATCCTAGATGCAGAACACTGAGCTCTCCTGCCATGGTGTCTTGTACATCCCTCATCTATCTGTTGCACTGCAAATGAAGTTTATAATGCAACAATTTGTGTCTCATGTGTCAAATTTCTCTTATTAAAAAATATGCCATTTTTCCACATTTGTTACTCTTGCTTCTCAGGACTGATCAATTGTTTCAACTTTTGATTTTTAAGAACTAAAGCAATCCAAACACACTCCCTTCTTACACTGCTTGGAGCAGGTATGATAAACACGAGACAGCAGGGAGCGTGAGAGCAACGTGGACTCTGGTCTGCAGAAGAATGTCTCAGGACTTTTTATCACCAGCTCAGGGACACTGTCAGCAAGAAGCTGTTCCCACACTACATCATGTTGTCTGCTTGCAAGCAGCAGCCCAGCTCTGAGCCAGCTCAGCAGAAGCAAGCTGGAGGAGAGCAGTGTAAGAGGAAGAACAAGGCACTGAGCATTACCCTTCAGTGAGAATAAAACAGCATGAGTCCACCTTAGTTTCCATCCTCAGAAGTTCTGTACTGGGTGGATGCAGCACGAGAGGAATGGACACTAGAAGTGTACAGAGGCAGCACTGCATAATGCTGTCTGTGCACTTACTAAATAGTGCTTGTTCTGCTCTGTCCAGCTGCTGCTTTAATATCTAACCCACCTGGTAGAATAGACCCTTTATTCCCCAAAACATAAACCTGGAAAGCCAGCAGCTTGTGTTTCTTCTCATTTGAAAGGGCTCATCAGCAACCTAGCTCTCACATCCAGCTTCAAACCTGTTAAAAACTGTCTTTGATTACTGTTGTTGGCCACACGAACTTACTCCACATCAGCATCCATGGCAATTAACTACCACAGCAGCATGTGTTCTACTTCTCAGGTACACCCTGTTCTGGGGAAGTGTTGCTGTTACAAGGCAATGCAAGGCGAAGGCAAAGATTGGATGGGAAGTACCCTAAGGCAGCCAGAAAATCCTTACTGATTCTTGATGGAGAATTTTCCAGCCTTTTCTGACCTGGAGCAGCAGGAGGAAAGAATGCCCAATATAACCCTGTGCCTTCATAGGGCGAGGAGGGGAATGTGAACAACAAGCGGAAACTTTCTCAAACAAGTGTCACCAGATGCATGAGAGCTTAGACGGAAAGGATGAGCACCTGGGTTGATGTTCAGACAAGTCACATGTAGTAGGATTAAGAAAGGTGCTCAACACATTCAAAGAATTCAAGGAGTATGTGCAATCGCAGCAAAGAAATACAGTCCAAGACAACCACAGCACCTTAAGAAGCATACCCCAAGAAAGCATAGGGTTAAGTTGCCATCTTGCAAGTTTCACTCAGTTTGAGAACCCAACTCTGTTCAAGCTCCAGTGACAGCCGCTTGCTTTTGCATCATATTAAGAGGTTCCCCACTGCCAACTTATCACCCTCCCAAAAGTACTGCGAGGACAAGGTACAAAGGCTGACACTGGATCCTTGCATCTGACGGAAGATCTCCTGCAGAAGTGGAGTCTCCCATTTCCTCCATAAAAAGGCAATTCCCAGCAAGTTCCTTCTGATTACACCACCCTCCTGTATAATGGGACTTTGTTATGACTGTGCACTGTAAATCACAAAGTCAGGAATTGCTGGCAATGCTCAACCACCCATGCTTTGGTTGGTTAGATATTATAACACTGAGGTACCTATAAACTGGCCTTTTGGGCACTCTGTGCCAGGCAGCCCACAAACACTACACAGAAACACTGTTGAGTCTTGAAAGACATTACAATCTTTGCCAATGCTCTTTATTACTCTTCAGGAAATGACAGGCTCATTTTTCAGAGTGATAAAGTCCAGTGAATTCTTCCTAAACAGGGTGGAAATCTGAAAGTTTAACAGATGTAATAAACCGTGCATTATCTGTATTACCGAGCCAGTCTTACACAAATAAATACATCTAAATTAGACTGCAATCTGCAAATCCTCCTTCATGTGAATAGTAGCTCTGACTTCAGTGGGGGTACTCTTGTAAATCAAGGAAAGAGGGGTCTTTATATTATGTAAACCATGGTCGAGTTAAATTCCTCCCACACAAAGCTCCCACATAATCCCTGCTGTAGCTTGCTCCTGGCTCATACGTCGAATATTCATCTCTACGCAGCTTCAAAAGGTGCACGCTTTTCAGCATCACTATCAGGCACTTTTTCCTTCTTTAATATGAGGAATGCACTGTGAACTGAAGGAAGGTAGGGGTTTTGCATTCCCTTGTAATGTAACAGCAAGATTAATGTCCCTTGCAATTATAAGAATTATAGTTCAAGAGCATAGCTAAAACCTTAAAAGGACTAAATACAGAGAGAGACCTGGAAGATTACTCCTTACCACCATCTCCAACACTAATATTTCTTTCAGGCCTAAGGCTCTAGGTAGCAATCGTGCATCAAGGCCCTGTTCTTGCCTGGACAAGTTTATGTGCTGTATGTTTTTAGTAACAGACTACACATCTTCAGCCACAGCAGCATAGAAGCTAAGCACAGAGGCTAACAGCAGTCAGGAAAGAACATTGACTTCTCCAGTATTATCTGTAAGTGTCAGCAAGCATCATTCTACATCATTATTTGTGCCTAAAAAACCTACACTCCATCTGTCTGCAGGAAGACTTCTCAAACTGGCATCAATGACCACATAAAAAGAGACAAAACATAAAGGGTCACATTTGGACATCTTCCTTATCCTCTCTATAGGACCTGTTTTTTAAAGGTGCTCAAATAGCCCCGACACTGCACATTAAAATGAAAGAGTCATTGAATGACACCAGCAACCTCCTAGCACACTCTCCAGACTCAAGATGCTGAACACCTTGTCCAACCCATTCCCCAGGGCTTGGGAAGAAGCTGGGAGAGACACCAAACAACAGAAGCTGCAGAGGACATTAGCACTTCCACAAAGGAGATCCTGCAATGGCCAAACTTCTCCTCGCCCTCCACAAAAGCCCAGTTCAGCTCTATAAATACACCAGCTGGATGGAAGGCCAAACATACCCATGATTACACAGGGAGGGAGAAGTTACAGCATAAGCCAGCTTTGTCCAAGGAGGCCACGCTGGTGTCACCCTAGAGCCACAAAGTGAGTGGCACTTCTACTACCCCATGGTGCCTTCTGAATGTAAGTTTAGGAGAAACTACAGATGCAATCAGATTACAGGAATACCAACAGACAATCTCTACAGGTATTACATTAATCCCTTTTTCCCTTGCTTTTATGCATTTAAAGTATCAACCTGTGTTGGTATTTTAAACCTGCGTACTGACAAAGCTTTTCAACCTGTGCAGCACATGGAGAAATGGCCAAGCTTCACAGAAGCTTTGATTACATGCCAGTAAGTTATTCCATTAAGTACATGATGTTTAATTAAAAAAGCCAGATTAAGCAAAATTGGTTGGTTGGTCAGTCCAAGGTCAGCTGATAGAAATAAACAGACTCCAATCTTAACAGATTTTCTTATTACATTGCAATGGCTTGAATACTTCATTCATTATGTAAATGTGCAGAGGTCATCACCGAGCCAGCCTTCAAATAAAATTGTTCCAAGTCACTAAACATATCCCAGGTTCTTGTAATTCCACACACAAATGAAGAACAGCAAATGTTTATCCCTCCATTTCCCCCAGCGTTACTGGTTTACGCTCCCGTAGCTGAGGCAACCACACCAAGCCAAGCAGCTCAGCGTCTTCCGAAGAGATTAACTTCTGCAGCAGGCATAAACAGCAAAGGTTACATATAGCTAAGCATTAAAAACCAACCCCACTTAGCTTCATAACAATCACCAGTTTAACAAGTGCTAACCTACTTTAGCTAAAATTGTACAAGCAACTTCCCCTTCCTTTCTTTCCTCTCCAACCCCGGGAAAAGATGTGAAATACAAGTTAATGCTGCAGTAGGCAAACATTATAGTAACTGAAGCCACTTAAACATCTATTCTCCTTTCACTTCCCCTCATTTTTAAGAAAACCCACATAACACCCCAGGAAGGGTTCCAGCATAACAGAATTTTCCCTTTTTTTGCTAGATTGAGTATAGAGCTAATTTAGGATTAAGTACAACTCAACACATACCTTATCTCAAGCCATAAATACCCAAGATTGAGAGATGCTGAGGGAATCTGCTGACACGACAAAACAAATTTGTCTGTATCATCCATGCAGCAAGCTCATCACACAAGGGTAACAGCAAGAACCAGAGTATGCAGTAACTTGACTGGGACTATTAATGCATATTTTGAGGGGCCTGCTAAACACTTCAGATTTCACAAGAAAAACCTTGTGTTCTGTAACTCTGCTCTACTTCTTTTCACTTCACTCAAGATGTGACCGACATTAGGAGCCTGATCAAATTCCTTGCTTTATCCACGCTTGAATTAAAGCTTTGGCTCAGCAAGGGGAGGCAGACCAAGTTACATGAGCTTTTCTTTCTTCAGAGGATGCCGGCCATAAGCACTGCTTTCAGCACCACAGGTAACACCAGGGAGCTTCAGTTTGGTTGCAAACAGAAGGATTTCAGCTGTTGGTATTTCTGCAACTCTTGCTAGACAGTCCAGTGTTAAACTTCTGTTTTCATCAGCAGATAGTATGTTAAGCCTCTTTAAAAGTCCAGCCAACTCTGATCTGGGAAGTGGGAATTTCTTCCACTAACTAATCAAATCATGCTCACATGGGTGGTTTTCAGCTGTCTAGAACTGGTGAATACCATAAAAGTTTCAAACATTTATAGGTCAGAGAGAAGCACTGTGAGTGCCTCAAAGGCAGCAGTGTCCATTACAGGATGACTTCTGCTGAGGGAGTACCACATCTAGCCACAATAGCCACATCAGCTCCAGATGAACCTTCCCACAATCTGTCCTGAAAAAGCACCTTCTCACTCTGTCCCTGCCACAGGCAGCACCAAAACACTTTTGGCTTGTAACCACCCACTAGCACATCCATCCCCAACCTCAGTCCATGTCTGGCTGCTGCCCTTAAACACTCCTCCAGCTCCAAGGATCTGTATGGCCAACATGGGGAGAAAAGCAGCTGAGGCTCACCCAACTCCTCCCTGGGGAGGCAAATGGAAAGTCCAAATGGATTCCCTAGAGGGCAACTGCCAGACCTCTGTGCAGGGCCTGGGCGAGAGACAAGGAAGAAACTAGAAGAAGAAATGCTTTGTTTGCTGCCAGGAACCAACACCCAACCTCATGAGCATGGGGAAGAGAGTCAAGATTTCTGTAGGCACCTGTAAAACAGGGCAAGGAGAGGTAAGAACCCCTATTAGCTTTGAAGGGGCTTCTATGGAAGATATAAAAATGGTTTGAATTGGAAGGAAACTCCAACCTCCTTAAAGATGGCCTATTCCAACAGGCAGGGACACCATCCGCTAGACCAGGTTGCTCAAAGCCCCATCCAACTCAGCCTTGAACACTTGTGAAGGAGGATGGAACAGAACTGCTTGATCTGAGGGGCAAACTGACAAACCTGTGGCAGGAAGGAAGAAGGAAAAAACTGACAGCTTGGGTCAAATAAGAGTGAGCAAACAAGGAGAGAACCAGGTCACGGAGAGCCTGCATGACTCAGCCAAGCGCTTGTGCTGCAGGAGCTGGAAATCTCCACATTTAAGAGTGTGCACACACAAATGTAGTATTTTACAATCCTACAGCACTTCAAAGTGCTCCAAGTGCTTCATAAATATTAAGCAATAGCACCCACAAATCAGAAGCATAAGATGGAGATACAGCTATCTCAGTATTTAACGGTATAACAACTGTTATGGTTTAACCCCATCTGGCAACTAAGCACCACACAACCGCTTGCTCACTGCCCCCCAGTGGGATGGTGAAGAGAATTAGAAGGATAAAAGTGAAAAAACTCCTGGGTTGAGATAAAGACAGTTTAACAGGCAAACAAGGAATTCATTCGCCACTTCCCGTTGGCAGGCATGTGTTCATCCATCTCCAGGACAGCAGGGCTCCACCACGTGTAATGGTTACTTGGGAAGACAAACACCATCACTCTGTTCCCTCTTCCTGCTTCCCACAGCTTTAGATGCATAATGTTGTATGGTATGGGATATCCCTTGGGTGAGTTGGGGTCAGCTGTCCTGGCTGTGTCCCCTCCCACCTCCTTGTGCACCCCCAGCCTACTCACTGGTGGGATGAGGAGCAAAGCAGACTTTGACTCTGTGTAAGCGTTGCTCAGCAGTAACTAAAACATCCCTGTGTTATCAACATGGTTTTCAGCACAGATCCAAAACACAGCCCCCTACTACAGAAAGAACTAACTCTAACCCATCCAAAGTCAGCACAATAACTCGGGGAGCAAAAACTACATATAAGAAGTCACATACCCACACTTCTCCTGTGTCAAAGAACCTAGACTGTATCCTACAGCCGGGCTTCACAGCGCTTGCTCAAAGAGGCCAGTGTTCAGTATTTGAATTCAGACTCTTGTTTCAGAGCGTGACCCGATGCCTTGCACACCACAAGTGATCCCACTCCAGCTGTCTCCCTAAGCCATTCCTTGATCACCAGCCAAGCCCAACGCAGAGCAATACTGGTAGGTGGTTGTAAATTGCAATTTTATGCTTCAGTCGTCTTACCTGCCTTCCCCAGCGTTTTGGATACACAAATTATCTTCAGCAATTTCATCTTTAAGTTTTACAGCACTGATTTCCCTTAAAAATACATATTTTTTTAAATTGCTTTTATTGGGTCAACCACATTTGCCAAGTTTTAACAGACTACTTCTTTCTCAGCTGCCTAACTTCAAATTCACCTTTACATAAGGCTTAAAAGGAGGCAAAAAGTCATCACAGAAAGAAAGTGGGATGTGATGCTTAACATCAAGGTTTAAGTGAATGCACTTTACAGTCCCAGCTGAGGGTCACGAATCATGAATTTACTTTGCAACACAGGAGAATTAAAGAAGGAAAAGGAGGAAACCTAGCCAAAACTTGGGAATATGTATACTCCTGATTAATACAAGACTACTAGGAAAAAGCAGATGTGAAGTCACACCTTGTTTTATTCAGGGGAAAAGCCAAAGTCTACAAGAGCCAAATTGAACTTATTCTGTGCAGTGGCAGACACTGAAATACAGCAATGTTACTCCTTCAACATTAATAAAACATGTTGTATATAGGGCATTATTTTTTTTTTCAGTCCCTGAAGCCCTGCCAAGTCATAAGCTTTTTATAGGAACATTGAAATGGATGTTGATCAGAGCCATACTTACGAGTTTTACATTTTACCACCACTTAGAGTCAAGGGCTTCCCCCCAGTCCCTCACGCATCTGCAAATTCATTATCTTCTTTAAAAGCCTGCTGACTAAATGCTCGTCCAACCCTTTGTCTATGAAAACACTGAATTGACTCTTGGATTATGAGCTGAACCCAGGCCTTGAAAGCACTATGAGCTCCTCCACTCCTTTAAATCAAATTCCTCAAAGGTAAAATTTGACTTTTTAGATATGAAAAATAAATAGCCACTTGGTAAACCAAATTGGAGAGCCAGAAGTCATTGCACCACCATGAACACTTATTTTCTTCCCCATCCCTCCCCATGTTCATCTGCTTTTTCCAAGTTTTAAACTTTATTGTTCAAGAAGTTAACACCAATTCATAAAAATAGAATTAGTTTGGAAGTAGAAGGCTGCTGGCACCCAGACCAGTGCTTGATTGTTTTGCTGTTGCATCTAATGCGAGAGAGCTTCAACAGAGTTGGGAAAACTTCATAAAAGCCTAAGGTGCTTTTTCCTTTCTCATTAACACAGCAGTGAAATTTAACAGCCTGGCATGGAAACCTCTCTAGCATTACAATTTTGGAATTACTCATCTACTCCCAACATTCTACAAGACTTTTTACAACATGCTACCCAGTAATTTCCACTTTAAAGGCTTCGATTGAGAGTCCTCTTTCAAGCTAACTAGGGTGGGCAAGAATGTTCTACCAGAAGACCTACAAAATATCTGCCATCCTTAACACCTACTCATCCCGTATGCCTCCTATGTGCAGTCTGTAACCTGAAAGCTAAAATTTGTGTCCACTGCAATATATGCCATTCTATAATTGACAGAGATTTTAAAAGGTATTAGTTAAGATACATGCCTTGAATTTTATAGGGAAATGGACATAAAGTACACAACCTACATCCAAGTAGGTCTGTCTTTCAGGTCCCTCAGCTGGGAACTTCTATGTTATTTGTATATCTGATTTATGTTTATTTAAGTAATGACAAATATTAGTTCTATGTTTATAGTCATTGCTTTATGACATGTCTCCAATTCTATCAGGATAAAGAGCTTACATTAAACAAAACAGTTTGTTTATACTCCTAGTACATCTAATAGGAAATACTGGGAGTCATACATGTTCAAAGCAGGACAAAATTACAGCCTGTCTTTCCACAAAGATCTCTGGCTACCAAGAGGCCAGAAGGGCCACATGCAGATCACAAGGCCTGAATGTTCAAGTCAAGAGATACTGGACTGCAGACCTCCAAGTCCACCAAAAGTAGTGTCTGTCACATGCCCACCAATGCTGAAATAAGAGTTTAAAGACAGCAAGACTACAAAGCCTTTCATACATTATTTGTGTTGGCTGTCCCACTACTCCCTTATTAAAGAAAGGCCAAAACAAAGATACTTATTCTTTTACTCTTCTTATTAATTTGTATCTACAAACACACAGAAGTCAAAGGCTTAGCAACTATAGAGAGCCTTAGATGAAAGTTGGTTTCTGTTAGACTTGCCTGACTGGGATCTACGAAAATTCAGAGCAAGGTTTGGGGATTTTCATATTTCAGATAAATTTAACTTCAACATTAAAGCAGATTAGAATTAGCCACCAGTTCTAGAAAACCTTGTATCTGCTTCTACTACTGATAGCTACTTTTATTGATAGACAAAACTCTCATGGCACAGCATGCATGGGAACAGGAGAGGTCACCTTCAGTGTGCAGAGACCCAAAGCAGATTTGAGTTGCAGGTACCACAATTGTAACCCAACAGCCCAAACACAGCAAGACTGCATCCTTCCAGCTCAAAACAACATTATTTGTAGTAAAGCTGAAAGTGAGTTTTAATGCTACCTTAAAATAACCACTCACACATGCAAGCCCATTACTGGTGCAGGTACTTGAGTGCGAAAGCAAAGACAGAGCATCACCATGTCCTTCTGAGTACGTTAAAGAAACCACGTTTCCATAAAGATGTATCTGTGTATCCAGGTCCTGTAGTTTATCTCACACTGGTTTTGCACTCTGGAACTGTGCTTGTACAAGAGCAAAGCTCTCCTCTGCAGTTGATGCTCTTTTGTGCTAGGACCACAAATAGAAATTGCACAAGATAAACAATTAAAATCACAGATACTGACCGCAATCTCCTCAGCACACTTTACATGCCCTCTTTCCTAGTTATTGCACCAAATCTCCCCTCTATCTAAAGACTGAAAAAGCATCTCCTCAATTTGCACACAAATGACAGCAAGTCAATTTTGAAGGGGAAAGGAGGAGAAAGGCAGCACTCAAAACTCCAAGGATTATTTATGAATAAGCTGCAGCCCTATAAACTTGGCTGTTGAAGAAAGATAATCTCTAGCTTATGCCAAGTGGGTCAGACAGAGGAAGAACCTCAGCAATCTTCAAAGTCAAAGCAGATGGGGAAGTGGATAAGTGCCCATGTGAGCAAAGAGGAAACAAGCTTCTGTTCATTTTAGCTTGTTTCAGAGCTTCAGTTTTCTAGACACCATCAAGAATGTCAAACCTTTAACTGACACGAGCAGAAGAGCTCACTTCTGTAGCAAGTAGTAGAGGTGGAGAGTCATTACTTAAGACTACTACTAACGCAAAAGTAAGTAAATCCTTGTGTCTGCAGACTGAGGACACTGCTTAGATTGGTAGTAGGGAGATAGGTAGTGGAGGAAGGGTACTATGAGGCAGAGACTGGGAAAAATGTTCTTTGCTTTTTAGCTCTGAAAAACCTATGTTAGGATGCTTTATTATTAGTGCTTCAGCGTCACCAATATAAATACATAGGTGTAAAGTAGGTTCTACTTCAGAGCTAATTGTAACTCTAATTAGAGCATTTAAAAAAAAAAACAAACACACACATGAACTTGTAACTACATTTTTACCCTTTTTGGAATAAAAAAAGGCAGCAGTCCCCACATGCCACAGAATGAACATACACTGCATTCCTCAAGAAGCTGAAGTTGACCTCTTGGTCCTTTCTCAAGCTTTACATCGCCAGACATGATCTGGGCCAAGACCATTTCCATACCCAGGGATGCATCACTGTCTCAGGCTAACCTCATCATCCAAGTGGCGAAACCTAAAGCCAACTAATCTCTCCCAGGGTTATGCTTGTGGAACTGGGAATCCCTCCATCTGCCTCAGCAGAAGGGAAAGATAAGTGGCTGCAAAATAAACAGCACATTAACCACATAACCATAGCCCCTCCAGTCAATGTCCTTCCTGCCACCCACCAAGGGCTAATGATTTTCTATTGGATCTCTCCCCCTAAATATAAATAATATTTTATACTTTGAAGAAAGAGCTTATGCATGTTGACAACATGCAACTTCTTTTGAAACCATGCCAAGGAAGGACTCCCTCTTTGAATTCCTGGGAATTTCACAAGCTTTCTGCAATCAGAAGCAGTAGACCCTGGAGGAGCACAGAAATAGTTTACCATGTTGCTTTTAACCAGGGACACTTTTCAACTGAGCTGGGAGCAGTGGAAGAGGAGGAGTACTCAGTGCTATAGTTTGTTAGGGAGACAGAGAGCCAAGGACGTGCTGAGGAGATGCTCATCTTCCAAAGAAAATATTACTAAGAGAAACAGGCATCCTTCCACCACTTATTTTAGAAGGCAGCTGCTGAGCTGCATCAGCTATTCCACTGGTGTCTCCATGCATGTGTTTTCCCCAAGACTTCAGCTGGAAGAGCCAGAGCTGCAAAACTTGTAAGAAAACTCCACAGGAAGGGGCGTTGAGGGGTTGCACAACCACCAGCTTTAGGATACACACATCTTCGTTTATGCAAACTCAAGTAATCTTCTGATATTCAGGCTGGTTGTCAAGAGCAAAGTCAAGACAGCAATAGGTATATAAAGTCTCTGCTGGTTTTTGTGTGTCTGTTTAACTATACATCAAGAAATTTGCCAAGATGAAAAGCGTGAAGGAGTGGGGAGAGGCTGTTATTAGTAATTATAAGGGGGAAGCTTCAAACTGCAATCTCATTAGCATTTGTTTCCATTATCAGTATTCATCAGAAGCCAAAAAGGTAACTACCTTGCTTTAGGTAACTTTTTACCACGACAGCTATAGCTTTCAGCAAAGGTATCATCATTCCCACACCATCTTTAAGTGTTATAAGATGCAAATGGAGGATTCTCCCCATATCCCTGTCCCCGCTAAAAAAAATTAAAATGGGGAAAATGTTAAGTTGGAAGGACCACGTAAGGTTGTATTTGCCAGTCAGACTTTTTCTCTGCACTCTGGTACAGGGGGAAGGAAGAGATGCAAGTCATATTGGCTTTTTAACAGCATCTCCACAAAAAGGCGTTATTTTTATGCAGCATGTGTGTTTAACCCAGGTCAACACTGCAATGTGGGGAGTTGAAAAGGGATCACCTGATGCAACAGAAATACCCTCCCTCCAAACTATATTGCAGGAATAACAGCCAAGCACCCTGACCACAGCAAACACAGTAAGAGCCTTCTCGAACAGCACACGTTCTGTGTCAGCAAAGCAGCATCAGTACAAAACTCAGCTCAAATAAAGGAGTTAATGACCCTTCGGAAAGGGAAGGGCTTCATCAGGCTTCCACTGTACCCGACAAAGACCATTTAAGATATTTAAACCACAAAAATTATTACATCAAAAGGAGGAAAACAGCGTTAGCCTCATACAGGGTTCATTGTTGAATAATGGTAGTGTTTACCTTTCCAGCGTAATGCACTACTGCTCTGGATCCAACTTTAAAGCAGAGAATACGACAGAATTAATTATGTCCTTTCCTCTTAACCACCATTCCCTGGGTTATTTATTAGCTAGCTCTGCATATATTCATAGATGTGTCTAATAGACAAAGTTAAAAAGGATTTAAAACTGCTGCCTAAACACTTCTTTGGTTTGCAGAGTCCTCTCCACTCTCTGGACAGGCAACAGCATCAATAAACACAGCCTCAGGCTGCTAATTAGTCACTCCTTAAGCTACACAAAGGAACTGTGAGTACACTCTGACCTGGAACAAGCAGGCATGTCTCAGAAGCAACACAGTGGGCTCATACCACAGACAGCTCTGCTAAGGTCTTTCTCTGAATTAGTAAAATACAAAGGATGCCAGTACATCCTGCCTCAGCTCTGTACTGCAGTCCACTCCTGCTCACAGCTCAGCAAACCACCATCTATCAGAACTAGGAAGTCCCTCTTAGGACCAGCACCCATGGCTTGGAGGCCACCAGCCAGTTCACATGTGTTTCTGGAAAAGACAAAAGCCACACAAAATACCTTGAGCTCAGTACCTTGGCAAAAGGAATGGCAGATAGATAACTCAGACCAGCTACCTGAAAGGATAACTAAAGGAAACCCAAGAGCCTCTCTGGTGTTCCCTATTTTGCTGAAATAAGGGTTTAAGGCTAAAGACCTGTTCACTCACTCTCCTGAAGTCCTCACTGAAGAGGGACAAATGCCAGGGAGAAACAGACTGGAAACAACTTCTGGTTTAAGACTGGACCAATTTTATTTCACAGAAGTCCATCATCTCAAGGGACAGAGGCCAGTAGCTTCCATGCTGACCATCCACTGGAAGGAGATCCAAAGGGAGAGAGGGTGGGTACTGCTATGGACCCAGCAGCAGAAAACACACAGAGAGAAAGGAAAACCCTTTCACAGACAGTTTACAAAGAACAGCAGCACTTTCATCTCTGTCAGCATAGATGCTAGGATACTATATTCCCACGTGAATACTGCAGTTGCTGTTTGGCCTCATCCAGGATTACAAGCAGCTTCAACTAATATATCAAATTCGCTGCATATCTGGGGATGAACTTCTTGCCTTGCATCAGAGGTCAATCAAATCTTCTTTCCATCACAGAGAAAGGAAAATACAGCAGAACAGTGAGGTCTTCCATCCATTGCTCAAGCCACCACTGGCCAGGAACTCGGCTCTCAAGAATGCCCCTTTGCTTATGTAGCAGCACAGGAACCGGGTTTGCAAAAGTATTGAGAAGTAGGCAAGACCATCAGAAATCCTCACACAGAAATCCTGTTTATCACTGATCAGCTTGAATTTAGCATTTTGGAGGTACAGATGGGGTTCAGAAGATGGAAGGGGGGTGTGTTAGGTTTTTAGGCTAAAAAAATAAATATTCATAGATTTGAGATTTTTAACTCTCAAGCTTCTTATGATTTACCCTCCATGTCAGAAACTCATGCCTAGAACTGTTGAGGAAAAGAGGGAAAAGAATGGGGTAGAGGAGGAGCAAATGTATGTACAGACCTGGAAGTATTAAAGCTTCATTTTCCTAACAAAATGACACTAAGTAATACCAACAAGCTTACTTTCCAGAAAAAAAAAAAAAAAGAATTAAAATGCAAAGGATCTCTTGGAAAAAAAATGTTATAAGTTGGTGAGATTATTTAGTTATATCCAGATGAAAGTTGTATTTCATTATTTTGCACTTCATTTGATTAAATTAATAAATGAGGTCCTTATGTCACAGTAGAGACATTACCCCTACTTTTGTTTACGATGTCTTTCTAGCTTGAAGCATAGCACACACAGTACAGCTGGCAGCTCAGTTACAACACAACATGCAGAAGTTGTTACAATAGGGGAAGTGATTCTAAAAAAAAAAACCCACCAAAAAAACCTTGCTTCACTTACCTAAGCAAAGTTGTCATTAGAGAGTTTTCCAGTACTAAAATCCAAGACAAAAGGCCTGAAAAAACACAGAGAAAGGTGAATTTTAGTAAGTAGGATAATACTCTCACTCACTGTTTTCCTGGGAACATGGAGAGTCAGTGATTTAAAGGAAAAAGTACATTCACTCCATCAGTTGCATTTCAGACAGTTATTTTTAATAAAAAGGTGCTCCTCAGGCAGCAAATGTATCAGAAACAATAGGGCAGATTTTCCGCTGCTGTTGCCAGTATTATGCCAGTGCAATCCCTCCAATGTCAATCACGTTGGACTGCAATAAACCCAGCCTTATCCAGCAGACAAGCCAGGCCTAAGGCAGTTAGCTAAGCTGCCCCATTTATATTTTCAGTCATTTGTCCCTCCCATCAAGCTGGATTATCAGTAAATTTGGACCAAGTTGTGGGGTGCTAAGACAGGAGTCATCATCCACACCAGTAAGGCCGAAGGTGGCAGGAAACAGAAGTGCTGCTCATGAAAACAATACACAGATCACCCAAGGGCTAATTGCAAAAGACTGTGAGGCAGCACAACATGGATCAATATTAGGAAAGCTGGGGCATACAAGACTTCATTCGAGGCATTAAAATCCAAAGGTTTGGATTTTTATGTGCCAGTTACTGGCAGAAGAGGCATGTGGCCACAACAGATCTTAATAAAAAAATCACTGCTACCAACAAAAAGCACTCAGGGCTTGATAACACTGATGAATGCAGACTGGGGGAAAAAAACCACCCAAACTAACTGAATGAATATGGATGACTGCAAGCCTCCAAATCAAAGAGCGAGCTGACCACTGTTTAAGGGGAAGAAGTCATTGCTTGTTCCAAGATTAAAAACTTACAATTCTGGCCCCGGCTGAAGCACTATCATTCACTAATCTGGTACAATTTAGTCGGGCTGATCCTCTGCTCAGACAGACAGGCTATTATCAAAAGTTCCTCTATTCATTTTGCTTCCTGTTAGGCAGTGAAAGCCCCTTTTATACGCTCCTCGAGAGGCTGTTAAAACCAGGGAAGACTTTCCGATAGAGAAGATAAGGTAGCTGGATTTATTCATGAGAGGAAGAAGGGAAGTTGTACGGGCTGATTACAGCTGCTCCAAAGCTGAAAACTGGAGGTTTGGAGGAGGGAGGTGGAAGATGACGAACTTTGTATTAATAAGCATTATGCCAGTAGCATTGTTAGAACTAGGCATTACCTCTCCTAAGATTCAACTACAGAACTGGGATTTTACTCTGAAGTTGGCATCAAGTACACACGTGTGGTTGGATAATTCAAACATGGCTGAGGCAGAATGGGATGGGATATTTGATTAAGCAAATTATTTATTTATTTTAGAACAATACCCAAGACCAAAAGCATAAACCAGCCAGAGTCAGAGGGAAGACACTGCCCAGAAATGCTCTCCAGATTAAGACAGTTCACATAATTTTCAGGGTCAGATCCTGTTCTTACTGCCAACATGAGCACTCAGACTTCAATAGAGTAAGATGGTGATTTCCACATTACTTAACATGTGTCAGCAATTTTGAACTGTTGCTTTGCAGATTCTTAGAGCTAACCAAGCAAAACCCACCACTGAGAGCCCAGTATAAGACTTGGCAGATGAAAAGCTGCCTGGAAACTCTATCGAGACTGAAAAATGTTCCCCCTATTAATGCTTAAACAATCTGGTATAGTTAAAATAGCTTTAAAATGTGACTAGATGGAAATACAAACAAATACACATTTCTCAAGTTTAAAAAGGTTGAGCCAAAGCAGCAAAGCTTTACCAAAAATTAGAGCTAACAATGATGGTTTCAGGGGAAAGCCCTGCCTCTTGCTTCCCCTCTCCCAGACTATTCTTCTCCAAATGAACTAGTAAAATAAACAAAAACCAAAACATCCACAGCAGAAAGTAGTATTCAGCTTTAAAAGAAAGAAAACAACTCAGTTATACTTCATCGTTACTCCATCCAGTCCCCAAATACACAAACTTGTTACTTGTCTTGCCCTCTGACAATGCTAAATGGGACAGGAAGACTTCAAAGACAAAGTGATGCATTTCTGGACAGGCACCAGTTTGAATCAGACAGGGATGGAGCGCAAATCTCTATTGCGAAGAAACAGCCAAGCCTAGAATGCCGTAAAGACCCAACAGAGATAGTCCACGGATTGCCACGTGGAGGGTGAAATATCAAAAATACTTATGTAAATAGGGACAAGGCTGCCAAAGGCTGATAAACTACATCTTGCTTTGCAAAATATCAATATACAACCAAAAAGCAAAGAGCTACAACAAAATCCAGAGCTTATTTTGATCCACTTTCTCCTTTGTTATTATTAACTATACAAATCTTCAGTACAAACTGTACAGTCTGCTCCGTGGTGATGCAATTTCTTCTTAGTGATGAAGCACAGAATTAGAGAACCAGGAGACAACAGTCACTTTTTATTCTGCCACCAGCCTGCATCTCTTCAGACACATCACCTAAGGCAAAGCTCAGGGGGCACTCTGTCCCCTCTTTGTGCTGCAGTGGAGATCTTGCCTGTTGCAATCACAAACTACAGCAGCTTACTCAAACGCTCAGATTTAGTGGGTATTTCAGAAGCTGCCAAGTCTCAGATTGCCCACACAGTAAATAAAGGTAATACTGCTCACCTATCTTCACGCAGGCTTTGCAACACAACATCTGAAGAGACAACGTGCTGTGATAAATCTACAATGCACAAAAGCAACTGTACATGTTGATTTGCAGCTTAGCACTATGAATAAAGACAAGTTTATCAAAGTGTAAAGGGTGGTTCCTTCAGTGGAAATCACAGAATAGGGTTGGAAAGGACCTTAAGATCATCCAGTTCCAACCCCCCTGCCATGGGCAGGGACACCACACACTAAGCCACATCACCCAAGACTCTGTCCAGCCTGTCCTTGAACGCTGCCAGGGATGGAATGTTGTAATGGGATGCCAAGACACTGCCTGCTTGTTCTGAACAAAGAGAAAACACCACAGATGCAATTCAGACTTTGCAAACTTGTGACACAATGAAAGAGTATGGGGTTTCCATCTCATCCTCCAAGGGAAGCTGCAGCACACGCTTGGTGGTGCCAGGAAGGTTAGAGGGCTGCCAGACCATGCACAGGAGAAGGTTTGTGTGCAAACAGAATGAACAGCCGCTAATAATTCTTGTAACCCATTAAGCAACAAATCTCCACTGAGAATACTGCATCACCCAGCTGCTTACCTAATTCTCAACCCCTGCCTCTTGAGCTGGCTTTTGATTTTTAGGTCTTCTGTTTCTCTTCAGAAGCAGATGAATGAAGGTTCTCCAGGCACCCTGGTTAAAAGGCAAAGAAAAGCCCTGCAAAGACCATCAGTACTCAGAAGTGACTTAACATTAATGGGCTTTCACCAGCAAGTCTGCAAGTATTAATACACGCAAGTAGTAGCACTAAATGCATCCAAAATACCTATCTGCAAGGCTGTCCTCCAGCTTGAACTGGACTTCAAGCCAAGGGAAGACCAAACCTGGAAGACAACTTTTCACTGGTCAGTATCCCTGTGTTAAGCTATTCAGTAATGCTAAGCAGATGCATTTTGCTGCTGAAGGGGGAGAAGAGGAAAAAGAGTCAGAAACAGTACTTATGTGAAAAAGGCAAATATTTTACAGCAAGTACTGCTACTGTTTGTGGAATGGTCTGGAAGAGAGATACAGCTGAAATGCTTCTAAATGCATGTGCAGTTTTTAAACTGCATACAAGTCCATCTGACAAACGAGCTTAGTTCGTTAAGACTGCTCAAATGAAGCAGGGGGTCGCGTCCCCCTCCCTCATCCTAAGTAAGCAAGCACAAGTTTCTGGCATAGACACTGGTGTGTGAGATTTTAACATTCCCCTTTCCATAAACAGTCATACATCAAGCTCTAAAAATTTGTTTCACAGAAACATTTGCACTAGTAAAACTCAATTACTCTAATATTTGTATGACACATGCAGGAGGGGTGCACAGAAAGGTTATGGTGAGCTCATTTAAGAATTTAAACAGTACTTGGTCAAAAGTTTCTGAATTATTCACTCAGCTCCACTATTAAATCAGACTTCTCAGAGAAGTCTTTAAACAATAGCACAGAAGATGCTGTATTTATAACAAAAAGGCAGTATTGAAGCTCTCTGTCTCACAGAGCAAGTCATTCACTATTACAGTTGTAAACACACACTGGCACGGTACCATGCACTGGTTCACAATTCTGCTGCGTTAACTGGACACTTGGAATACTTGGATATCAAGAAGAAGTTCTTCCCTGTGAGGGTGCTGAGGCGCTGGCACAGGGTGCCCAGAGAAGCTGTGGCTGCCCCATCCTTGGCAGTGGTCAAGGCCAGGTTGGACACAGGGGCTTGGAGCAACCTGCTCTAGTGGAAGGTGTCTATGGAGGGATTTGGAACTGGATGAGCTTTAAGGTCCCTTCTAACTGAAATCATTCTATGATTCTATGACTCCTTTCTACAGAGGCAACACCATTTCCGCCGAAACATCTCAAGCACTGCTTTTTAAGCTAATTCTTCAAGAACATCCAAAGTTGAGAGAAGAGCTCAAGAACAATATTAAAACAGGGACAATGTTCAAGAACATCCGAAGTTGAGAGATGAGCTCAAGAACAATATTAAAACAGGGACAATATTTTGTATTTGTTTATTTTTATACCAGCCCACATGGGCTGGCACACAGGTATTTTGCTATATCCCTAAAGCTTCAGAGCCAAACTCAACTGAAGACATCACCATGCACCTCTCTGTTATAAACTTCCATACTAAGTTTACATACAGCACAGGAATTCTCTGCATACTTGTTCCTTGCACACACTCCCAATTCTTTTCCAAACCTCAGAGCCCACTTAGAAAACACAATCTCTGGAGAGAAGAAAAACAGAGGACTTAGAAGAGATAACACGAGCAGTGCTCCATGTCTGTTACCTCTCACCACCTCCTTCCTTTCTCTCCCTTTTCTCCCACATTACAGACTGCTTTTGGTCATTCAGCTCAATAAACATGAGCCAAGATTTTCTCTCAAAATAACTACTCCAAGATCATTTCAGCTATGAGCATCACCCACAGAAACATTCCTGTTTGCATATCATCCTCTCTCCTACATCAGTCTGTTCCCAGCTAAACTCATGGGCTGGTGATACAAGGTCATAAAGTTGAGCGAAAAACAGGATACCCTCCCACGGCATCCAGCCATGCTCCCAGAGCAAGGGCAGGATGAGTCAATCTCCCAATATAGCTGGTTTTGGGCATTTCTGACAGCATTACTTTAATGACAGTATTTCATTTCCTTCAGCCATCTCATTGAGAGCACTCAAGTATTAATGAAGTGTTTTAACAATCCCGCTGTCAGGAGGAGACGTGGGGTGTCACCTAACCAGCTGCTCAAGGGTGAACTTGTAGCTCCTCCATTCACCAACACTACCAAGAGAAGGGGTTTTGCATCACACGAGCAGATGAGAGGTTCAGAGGCGAGAAGCATAAGCCAAAGCTGTTACAAAGCCAAGCCATGGCAGCAGCGCCATCAGCAACACATCCCAAAATCCCCTTTTTCAACCCTTAAATTCAACTTAGCTGCTGTACTTCCCTTCAAACCTTACACCCCACCTCCTCATCCGTATGTTCTTACAATCTATTTGAAGCACTGTTTTTCCTGACTATGGGTAAGACTAAACACCTGCATCACTGCAAATGTAATTATAGCAAAATACCACAGCTATTTGTAGACTTCCTGTTCATCAAATAATATTAGTGTACCTTTGCCTTGAACAATCATCTGCAGGGCTGGAAATCCTGAAGAGACACTACAGAGAGAGCAGAAGCAGACACCCCCTCCCCGCTCCATTATGCAGCGATGCTTTGTATTAGCTTTTGGAATGACTCAGAGGGGAAAACAAAATCATCAGAATAATTCTTTATAAATCTGTCCAATGAAAAGAAGAATAAAAAGATAATTGAGTTAGAATCCTGCATTAGCTGACTCCAGGCAGGACAGGGAGGCATTTTACATTTCAACTGAATTGGCAGCTCAAATTCAACTTCAGGCTCCAATGCAGGCTTTAAGTCAAATTCCTAAGCAGAGTAAAACCCTTATTAGCCTGTCTTCACTGTAATTTTAATCTTAGTTAACTCTTGGTATGTAATTTATGTTAAGAATAACCCACTTTCCATCAGAACTGGATATACTGCATGCAGCACAGTTCAGGTTTCCTTTAGAGAAATCATTTTTCACTTACTGACAGCAAAAGAAAAATTGCTTAAAACTTTAAAAACATGCAAAAGCATTTTTAGAAATGCATCACAGCCAGTTGTATTAATTCACCTAATATACCCCTACCTCATCAAACCTGGCCATGCAGCCTTGCTTTAAGTCAATGCTGTGTGCTAGAAAGGTTTCTGATCTGTTTAAAAAGCTGGTATTTCTTTCACCACACATACCAGTGGCAAAGAGAGGAAAACAGCTGATAAATCATTTTAAGCAATTTTTCTTTTGCTGTCAATAAGTGAAAAACTTTAAAAACATGCAAAAGCATTTTTAGAAATGCATCACAGCCAGTTGTATTAATTCACCTAATATACCCCTACCTCATCAAACCTGGCCATGCAACCTTGCTTTAAGTCAATGCTGTGTGCTAGAAAGGTTTCTGATCTGTTTAAAAAGCTGGTATTTCTTTCACCACACATACCAGTGGCAAAGAGAGGAAAACAGCTGATATTTCTACCTTTATAAACAAGAGTTCTGTTCCCTCTCCCCATTTTACCCAATTTATGATTAAAATTGCAAATAGAAAAGTAAAAAAGAAAGCACTTTGTAAAGACATTTCAATTTTGAGTCCCACTAACATGACAAACACGTAATAATTTCTCTAGTTTAAATGAAAAACATCTTATAGCATTGTCTAAAGTTTCCAAGTAGTCAGTGGTGCAGGTACACAACATCCACCCAAGTCAGCATCCTGTAACTGACCTAAAGCTCCGAAGCCCAGGTTATTATCTTTCACAATCACAAAATGCTCATTATGTATTTCCTGCATTTTTTGCATGGTTTCTTAGCTTTTGGGAGTTTGGTTTGGGTTTTTCTTTTCTTTTTTAATGCCCACTTAGTATAAAGCTACATAGATCTCCCACTCAAGATCAAGAAAAAACACCAAGTGAATTACCAGGGTGGTTTCCTACCCTCCTCTCTGCGCTCGCTGCTGTTTTGTGTCATCCCCTTTGCCGCCACTCCTCTTTAAGGTGGTTTCATGTAAAAGCAGTTCAACTCTTCCCACCCATCCCCAAGCCCGCAAACCAACACAGCTTTGGAAGTGAAGCTTACACCCTGCCACAGTCCATTTGTATAATCAGAATAGGAGAGACGGGGAATAGCTATTTGCCAAGCAAAGGGTTGTGATTTGAGAGGGAAATCCAAGCCAGATGCATGGACCAGGAGCAGATCCGGACTCTGTCAAGAGCACAAGATCAGGTCTACCCCGCGCTGGGCCTTGCAGCCACAGGCTGGCACGAGCACACCAGGTATTTTAATGACTTGCACTAAAATCCTCATGAAGGCAAAAGTTACTTGCACATTTTAGATTTTCCTCCATTTTGCACAGTGTACACATGCAAAACTTAAGGAGAGGGTTTCCATTACTTGGCAGCACACATGGCCTCGCACCAAGCAGAGCTTAAAGCGGGCAGCTGTGCAAGGGAAGTGAAAACCAGAGGGACTCGGACAGATGTTTCCATTCACAAACACTGCCAAGGAGCCGGGAATTCCGAGTTCACTACCTTGGCGTTATTTACATTTCACAACATCAAGTAAGAACCATACCACAAGTTTAAAAAAGGAAAATACAGCGCAGCAGGGGAGTGTTTCACCACTGCCTTCATGGAGGGGGCGAAAACGAAAGCCTTTTTTCAATTCACATTCTGAAACGTTGCCTTAGTTTCATTTTGCCCACTGTCACCCAAATGGGACAGCATCTCAAGCCTCAGCTCTAAGGACAGCCTCGTGCTAATTACCTGCCATTTTGCAAGAAGAATACACATATACTTGTTTCTGGGGCATCAGTGATGGTCAACTATGTGGTCCATGAACCACTTGGAAGTTTCTCCTTCCATTTTCCAGATTAAACTGATTTTTAACCTAGCATAGCGGACAGTTTCTCCCTTAGCAACTGTGCCACAAACCAAACACTCCAAAGACCAAACTTGGCACTCTTGGCTTAGAAAATACCCTTAGAGATAGATGGTTGGGAGGGTGCATTTTGGAGGCGCTCATGCAAACCTCAATCCCGAGACTCAACAGGTTTGGGAATTAGCTGCCAGATCCAGTCTGGCAACTACAACAGCTACTCCAAGCATTGTCCCATCTAGTCAAATACACTGGAGTGTTATACACAGACCACATATGATGTGCTCTGCCTGTCCCAAGGTGCTCCCTGCAGCAAGAGATAGGAAGGGTAATGGGGAAAGCGTTTTTTGCACACCAGCTCCATGATCCACAAAGTTCTTTCTGAGCCCACAACAGAGATATAGAGAAAAAAATAAGTATTACCCATTTCTATTAAAATCAGTACTTGTTTGAGCTTTTAATGGGGTTCTGTACTTCAAATATTTAAGCTACACACTCTGGATCATGTTTCTTCTGAAGCATGGTGCTGGTGAACATTGCCCAGACAGGGCAACTTCACTGCAAGTGAGTGCAAGGCTCCCCTCCGCCACAACGGGACACCTTCCTTCCCAAAGTAAACCAGACACTAATGCTATTTATGGATCCCGTTGCAGAACCAGACAGGCTTCCTAGCCACTATTCATCAATGCGCAAATAGGGTTTATTTCATGGCAGAGAGAACAGACTTAAAAGAAATAAAGTCCTAAAGTTATGCATTAGATCTTGAAAGAAATACGTGTTTGGAGAGTAGTTGGAAATCCAGCACAGTACAGTAATACCTGCAGGTAAAGGCTGATCACAACCCCTTTGGAGACATTATTATTTTAAGTTAGCAATTTCAAATTAGTTCCTAAAGGAACATAAGAAACCAAATCCCCATGGAAAACACTGCAAGCTGATGTACCAAGGGACAGACCTCCAGAAGAACATGGTCTCCATCACTCTCCCATACCCAAAGGAAAGGCAGGGAACATAACCATGAAATCTTCCTTACTTCACAGGAAAAAAAAGACTACATCAGTTTCCAGATAGCTGGAATGTTCATAGCTGGACAACATTCACCAGCACTGCTTGTAAACATTAACCCTGCTGAGTTCACTGACTTGCCCTACTAACTCTTTGGGGTTTTAGTGTAAAGTATGACTTTGTCCTTACGAGCATTTTCATAGAAGCACCTTTGCATTTAAAATGCTGACTGTAAATGCATCTGCTGTTCAGATAAAAAACCCACAAGCATGCAATTTGATATGCAAGAAGTTTTACAAAGCTCTCAAAGAGCCCAAGGACATTTGGAAGGGTAGATACAAGTTGAGAATGAGTCTTAGCATATCATCAGCAAAAAATTCTATTCTTAGATATCTCCTTTTGGTGTTTCCTATAATCGTCCCTTTTTTTTCCCTTCTCTTACTCCTTTGAGAATGCAAGTTGTTTGGTTATTAGGAAGAAAAAAAAATGGAAGAACCTGTTCTGCAAGGCATACGAACAAAGCAGTATCTTCCAAAAAAAGAAAAGCTCATTCAAAAGTATGTAAATATTAGGGCTGGTAATACAAACAATAAAACCACAGGAAACACAAGAAATTAAGAATAGATCAGGACTTACTCGATTTCCTGGCTGCTGGATATATAAGCACTTTTCTGCGTTGGACATATCAGGTAAGATTTATTTCTAATAACAGACATTGAGGAATTGACACAGATAGCTTTCAAAGGTGAACAAAACTCAGTATCTGTTCTGCCCCTGCCTGTGCTCCTTAGCAGGCAAGGACACTGACCAAGGCAACTACAGCCAGGACCTGGCACCAGGGGTTCAGCATCCTGCACTAAGAACTGAATTAAAGTTCCTCCTCAAAGTTCGCAAACAGGATTAATCCCGCACCCTCACAATGTGCCCAGGACACATCCAAAAGCCATGAGGCATGGCTTGCTAATGCTGAAGCTGAGCAAGCAGCAGAGGTGACAACTGGATGCCAACACACAGGGTGGTCCATGCCATTGCCACCCCACAACTCTGCCGGGCTGGAAGGCATGCTTGCAGAGCTTGTCAGTGCATTCCCCAGCCCGGGCATATTCCCAAATTCCCCATTGCTGCTAGGCTCTTGTCTAGCAGCATCCCAATGGCTCTTTCTATCCTCTCCATCATAGGAACTCTATTTTCTTTTTGCCAACTGACCAGCTAGACAGAGTTTTACATCTCTTGTGCAGGAGCTGAAAATGTTGCTCTATTGAGCATCACAACATTACCACCATCACACTGCAACACCTCCCTGCTCCTCATTCCAGCCTCCATCAAACGCTAAACCAAGTCTCTGTCTTCAAGTTACCCGCTGGCTCAAATCCAACCTTACCCAAAAGTCAGAAAGATCTCTACAAAGAAAGCAGGTCTCTTCCAATGCAAACACCAAGCGATGTAGCACTCCCAAAGACCAAATCTAACAAGATTGCTTCCTCTGAAATAGTCTTGAGTTTCTCTTGGTCCTTAAATATCACAAGCCCACAGCATAAATACTCCCAGGTATTTATGCAAATTATCTTATTATTTTTAATTAATAATAGCAGAAGCACAGATGCAAGTAGGTTTTTAGTAAAAAATAGCAAAGGTTTTACAAATTAGTTCTGGGAGAGAGGAATAAAATGACTTCTCTGATCAAAGCACTAAAAAGAACAAACCCAACCCTTCTAAGTTCACTCTCACTTGATACTTTGATTCCTTTTCAGCCATTTAAAATGCTCAATCTTCTTACATAATGCACTAATATAGTAAGCATATGATAGCCATTTATCTCCCATCTTATAGTATCAATTGACATAGCAGCAGGGATGGTCACACAAGCAATCCAGTAAAGGATGGGTGAAAAAAGCCCACTCATGCTTTGTAATTTCAGGAAGATTTACACATTTTCAACCACTTTCATTGCCCTGAGTCTTCCAACCTCCTCAAGGAGTTTTGAATTTTCATTTCAAAACCTGCTATCTGCTTACTGAAGTGTTTTCCTTTAAATGCCTGCTGTAAGCATAGGATAGGATCTCTTCTTAGTCTCAAACAGCCCAATGACTTCTGAACTTTGAGATTATAAAGCAAGAAAGTTACGGAACACTCACAGGCAAGTTGATTGGCTGAGAAACAGCAGCACAAAGTCCTGCCAAAATCCTAGCTAATCTGATAAAGGAAAAAAACAGGGAGGTCTAAGCCCCACAGTATAAATAGATCCAGTTCCAGCTGCACAAGGAAGCATGTAACATTTAGCTTGGCACCTCTTCTTCAGGTATGAAACCTGAAGAGACAACATTTTACCACCTTAAAGGCACTGCCATAAGTTAATTGTAAAAGTAAAATTCCCAAAATACAGGAAAATATGGGAGTGACACATGCATTTCATACAGATCAACAAATGCTGCTTGTAATCTGACTGGAAAGAGAGAAAGAAATCAACAAGATGTGCGACATGCAGCCTGTTACCACTGAAGTACTACTCTAATTCTCCCACTTCCATTGCACTTCACAAACAATTAATCCTCTTAACATCCATGTAAGCATATTTATTATCCACAGTTTTAGCTTGTAAGCTCTTAAAGCAAAAAGCTAGGTCTCTTTCTAGCTTAATACAGGGCTAATGAAAACTGGGACCAAGGCCCTGCTTTAACTGTGAAAGAGCTGCCAAGAAATCAGCTCCCACTACTCCAATCCTTCCAGCAAGAGGGAAGAGCAAGACCCAGTCAAGAACATGCTTTTAATCCAGCTTAAAAGCACTCTTAACCTAGCTAAGTGCTCAAACCTCAGCCTCCATGCTACACTTACCCTTCTTCAGGCTACATTACCAACAAAATAAGCCAAAAATTAATTCATTTCCAAGGTGGAAAAGTAGCTCCAGATTTTTGGAGACTCCCAAGTCTCCGTTTGCACAGTGCATTCATACTCCCATGCCCAAGTCAGGGGGACTGCACAGAGCCACCAGCACTCAAACGCAGCCACACAGCGGGTAGCAACACAACCCTCAGCATCCTCTCAACAACAGACAATGTCTATTTCTTTTCCTGTTGGCAACCACACTACTTCATATTGAAAAACCTGCCAATAACAGAAACATTCGCAGCAACATTTTGCCTTGTATCACACAGAAGTGTAAAGACTCACCTGGACCTTGTGAAATGAACATTCATTACCCAAAGCTTCCTTTTACAACAGTTCATATAAAAGGGATTTAGTCTTTATTCCTACCCCTTTCTAAAAGGGGTTATTCTTTATAACCTACCTTCTTTGCAGCTGCTAGAAGAGAAACTATAAACACTTAATGCAACAAAAGGTTTGCTCACCACCTCTTGTGTTCCACTGCGCTCTTAGACGGTGATCACTCATCATAAAAATGGGTGGAGCAGGCTGCAAACCACTCAGCCACGGAAAAACTGACTCCCATGTTCCAGATAAGCTGCTGCAGAGGCTGGAAACACCACTGAAACAAAGTGCTGTCATTCCTCCCCAGATGGGAAGTCTTTCAGCTACGGATGCAAACATCTCCTGTGCAGCACGTGAACCAGCCTGTGTTACCTCCAGGATCATCCTCCACGCCAACTCAAAGACTTTCAGATCAAACTACAGAAACTGTTTGAAAACAAAACTGGAGATGAATGAGTTTACATGTGACCTAGATTAAAACAATCAGAACCAGCACTCCCCAAGTACAAAGTACAGACTTTAAGATGTCCAGTGTCGCCCATACCACAGCCTTGTTGCTGCAGTGAAAGATTTATAGCAGCAGGGAACAAAAACACAACAAAATTCATCACGTAGCATCAGAGGTACATCACGTAAGCCTCGCTCCTCAGCTGACTCACTAAGTGATATTAACTCAAAGGAACATCCCAGTTTTGCTGCCATCTTACTTGTGCGTTCGGCAATTAGGAAGCGTGATGTGCACCAGAGCATGTGTCAAAAGAAATTACTTTGTATAAGGGTCAAATCTGGCCATCCTGTCTCCCCTTCCCCCCAAAATATAAACCATTTCCCCCCTTCCTTTAACACCTGCTTCCTCCATCCGAGCATTCATTGTCCCACCCCTATTGTGGGACCAAAGGCATCAGCATCCCAGAGGAAACTCAGGAGGGAAATCAGTGTATAAAACAAGCAAGACATTCACTCCAGCAATCTTGTGCCTCAGCATTCCCTATTTTCCCCTTTCTTCCTATTGACAGCAGCTTCCAAGATATGACTGGGTATTGAGAGCCACATGTGCCAGGAAGCCAAATGTGCCACACATCCTGGTATTGAGCCCCACCATGCCCGTAGACACTAATGTGATCCCCTTGCCTTACTCTTTGCACTGAAGGACTCGCAACCAACACTGCGGGGCAGGAAATGAGGCCGTACAGTCCATGGCCTGACCCAACACAGTTCTTCATATGGTTGCACTTAAGGGACTTCACACAAGCAACAGCTCTGTGCTCCCCTAAAACATGGCAGGAGCAGAGCAGTATCCCTCCTTCAGCACTGCAACAGGGACACAGTCTTCGAGTCTTTAACCAACCCATCCTCAGCATCAGCTTCCATTAGGAGGTTTTAATCTCCTGCAAGAGGTCACTGTGCAATTCACACACACCCCTTCGGATCTTCACTGAGAATAGAGATACCTGCAAGAACATGACAAGTCGGCCAGCATCCATGCATGACACATGCCAGGTGTGCTAATCCATGGAAAAGAAAGGGTGAGTCAGTAGTTTGAGTCTGAAGACAGCCCTGTTTAGAACAGCTGCTCCGTGCCAAAATCCTTGTTTGTAATGGTTTTATTAACTGCAGCATTCAGACTTAGAGAACAGTTACACCACTGGGGGCAGAGACACATTGGGAAAGAGATTTACTTTCCCAAGTAACTTTGCCAGAAACCTCAGATACAATTTAGATGAAGCTACCAAGTACGCCACAGGTTTTAGCATAACTTACTGCTCCAATTTGCATTAGTCATGGGTGATAAAAAACACACGGGATTCAAACATGACACATCGGGTAGTTCCTCTCAACACAAAGTTTTGGAGATCATCAAATGACATACACCCTTCTGCTTTAAGATGGCCACCTTTAATCATGCTCATGGAGAATGAGTCTCACCAAAATTCAGCCTCGTATTTTGACTAATCCATTAGTTATTTTCCTTCCCACTCAGAAATAAAACCTAAAGTAGCTACTACAGAAGAAAATCCTTAAATCCTTCCTTTTACACTGGATCAAGCTAATCTCAGCAGTGCTGTCACGCTGTGACTAACATCTGACATTGAACAACAATTAGGGGAGATCTCACCAGGTATTCTGCAAATGTAACATTAAGTTAAAAACAGCTCAGCAAAACCACTAAATGTAATGACTTTTGTGGAAGGTAGGCTAGCCTGAATAAAGTCAAAATAATACACCAACAGAGCCCAGCAGCAGTCAGAAGCTACTCTAACAAATGCTAAACATTTGGCATTGTCTATTAGGGAATTCCGCAAGTGTTTGAAACCAAGATGCTATGGATCAGTTGCACCTACCTCCACTCATACATTTTAAATAGCAGCCCAGAAGAGCAGCTATGCAGGATCCAACTCACTGATGAGCCATTAGTCAATATCCCACAATTTCCAAGGAAATCAAAAGGTGACTTCATGCAAGGATCAAACATACAAGAAAACTGACAGCTCAGTTGCCACATCTACTTATTAAAGAATTATCACCAGTTTTGGAAGGACAAGAGCAGCCAGATGGGAAAATCATTTATTACAAGCAATTAATGGAATCACCATTAGAGATTGATCATTTTGAAGAAATATTAAAAATTAATTCCTGGTTCTTAAGAGATTTGAAGAAAACACAAGTGGTCAAGGAGGATTAACTATCAAATGAACCCCTGCTACAGAATTACAAGCTCAGCTGTGAAGAAGCACCATTCTGGATGCTGCAGCCAAGGCCAAAATCAAGGTCCTCTGATGAACTGTGGAGACCACCCAGGGGCACCAAACCGAGTCTCACACATAAAACATGCTTGGAATACACTGTATATTTGAAGTCCTCAATACAAGTGCTGTAGGAGATGGTGACACCAGTTTGAGGGGTATTTTTTCCCTTATGCTTACTCCGATCTCACACACAATATTTGAGAAGTTCCCAATGAGTTTGGACTGTGAGAACTACACAGCTACACCAGGAAGGAATTTAGCTTTTACTCTCTCATCACAAAAATCACCCAATAAACTCTTTACCATCTGATTTTTAGGTGTTTTATTTTATAATATACATAAGACTCTTGTTAGACTGCCTGGCCATGTCACAACATGCAATTCATTACAGCTGCAACAGAATTAAAGCTTACATTTTGCAAGATAGCACACTGCATACTTTTTAAGGACTGTTGACTACTTAAAAATTTTTGTGATTACACTGTCTTCCTGTTCCTCAACAACTTAGAAGCATACCTAAAATGGTTAGAAACAAGATTATAATAATGGCAGGGCTGATATTTGCAGAGAATTTCTTTACTCCAGATAGAAGTAATTGCAGTCTTAAGGAACTTTAAAAGGAAACACTTTGACTTCTAACTCACTGGCTTATCTTAGAAACAAATCTATCTCTCTTGCCATCTTCACATGCTATAAAACAGGGACAGGCACCACAGTCAAATGCCTTCTTTGCAATCAGAAAAGCACTTCCAAGGGTGTAGCTCCAGGAGCATTGCTCCTGGTGGAAACTCTGGAGCCTTTGCCACAGCAGCTGCTCATCATACCATGAAGGGACACAAGTCAGGGAACTGATCCAGGTAAAGAATGACCTTTTTTGCTGAACTGATCTAAGGTATGAATTGCACATGGAAAAAAAAACAAACATGTATTCTTAACTGGAATCCATTTCCCAGCCTGGTTCACTGAACAAGACACACAAATCCCAGCACAGCCCAGCTGGTGAACTGGAAGAGTCTGCTTACACCTACACCAATGCACAAAAGAGAACACAAAATAACAGTTCAAGTTTAGGATGACACTGAAAAAGTTTTACCTATTGCATGGTTCCAACAGCAGTCTCTGGAAGGGCATTAAACCGTTCATGGGATTTGTGGCGTCGGAGTGTATTTGTCATGTAGACAGCAATGGAGGAGTCACCCTGTTTCCGTGACAAAGGGCCATAAATGCAGAGATGCATCTTTCTGAAAAAGATCTCTATAGCTTGACTGCAGGAACACGTTCCTATTCCCTGCTGTAGCTGCTGCTTTCCCTGGAGCACTGCCATCATATTCGCTTATCACTAACCAAAGTAACTAACCAGCTAACTCCCAGGGATGTGCTTTGCCTTCTAGATCTCCATAAAGAAAGGTCATTTGCAACAGAGAAAGGCAGGTTTCATAAACAAATAAACAGGGAGATGACATTATGCCACATCTATAGCTTTTCTTCCCAAAAGTAACCCAGAAGCACAATGCCGGGCTGCAAGACCACAGCTGAAGTGTTTGACTACTCAGTAAGTACAAGGAGTGGCTGATTCCCTCCCCACAGTAAGATTGTTGACAGCTGTTTTAATGGAGAAAAAGAGTGAAGCATGACTAAGCTGTACATAAAAATCTCACTGTACCCAACACCCAAACAAGTTTTGATTTAGAAAAAGTGCAGTGCTTCCTGGAAGTGACTGTTCAGGTCGGATGTGCCAGCCCTGAACCAGGCTCCCAACTGGATTATATCCCCTGCAGCAAACCCCACAGCAGCAGAGCTCTATCTACACCCAAAGCTATCAGTTGCTTCAGAAAGTCAGTTATTACCTTTATCTATTCTACAGGTGATCAATGTAAGCAAGAAACACATAAGCACTTGGCACCAAGCAGCGCCCATAATCACAAGCTGCAGGCTGTGAGGTGCTTCCCACCCCAGCTTTCCATGTACCTGAAAATAGGATGCTGCTTACATTAACCTCCAGCTGGAAACCACACAAGCTGCCAACTCCCTGTCCAGGAGGCTGGTAAAACACAGGCCACAATCACTCACAAGGGCATATTGTGCCTTTATGGCCACCTGGACTATCCAGCCTCTTGCTCAAATCTGTAACTTCTCAACCCTGCCTTCCACCAGTAGAAGAAACCAAAACCCAAGAGTTCCTCCATACTAATCAGCTATGCGGTTTAGTTTACTTCAGGCTATTTATCACCTGTGTGGGGAACCCCTGTAGAAATAACACTTAAGAGCACTCAAGTAAATTACAGAGATAACCAGGTACAGGTAAGTAGAAAAGCTTCCAAGCTGCTTCAAGGACTTCAAGGATCACCACCAAACACCAGGCAGAGAAAACAGACACTGGTGTCCTGGAAACAGTGTGGAAAAGAAATGACAACTTCTAATAATGACTTTTTTTATACGTAGCTATCTTTCAAAACTTACTACGCCAGCAGAAAATTATATGGAAGCATCCACTGCCTCTGTAACAGAAGCATGTGCATAGCACCAATAAACCTACTAGTGGTTTTTTCCCTCTAGTATAATTTATTGACCACTGCCTTAATTCATGCTTTGGATGGAATAACCAGATTCCTTTAACAGTACTTAATCCTCCTCTTTACACAGAAGCATATCCCAGACCAGAACACAGTTACTCAGGAGTATATCCTGCTGAGAGATTAGTAGCGAGTTCTACATTAGCCTGAGTCTCCAAGCTTCCCTATGGACTGTGTTTAAAAACATCCATCATCAGACTACCTGGCAGAGCTCTGTTTCCATGAGAAGCTTTGACTTCTTAACCGTGTTTTCCTCCTTTGATGCTGTGAAGCTGTAAATCAGGAACATCGAGCTCCTGCCTTTCTGGCTGCAGTCCCTGGCTGGACTCTGTTTCTTCGAGCATGCTATATCCTCACCTCTCTGGCTATGCCGGCCACCGGAGCCAGGCAGGAGATGCAGGCTGGAAGGCGGCACATCCACACTACCTGCAGGAGACTCGTCATTCAGGCTACCTACAAAACCTGTCAGCCTTGCAGAACCCACATCCATGCCCTTCTAGCAACAGCCCCAGGCTAGCCTGTCTGCCCAGCACCGGGCAGCGCTGGAAGGACACACAGGAGACATATTAGGCTCAACTCATAAACGCAGAAGATAGGTATACACCTCACCTCATGCCAAAGGACAACACATGCCCAGACGATCTTCACCTTGCTTAATTCACCCTTACCCTGCTAGCAGGCTTGTAAAAAAACCCAACCCCAAGTGTCCAAGCAAGATACTGTCACCATGGAAGGTAACAACCTGGACCAGGGTGGCCCAAACCACAGCAAACACCTCCTGAGTGAATGTTGCTTTAGTAAAAGCAGCAGCTTCTATCCACTGGCATGGATGTTGAGGTTAATGTCAATCTACTCCCACTACTAAGGTATCCATGTATAAAAATACACCTCCTCTAACACAGTAATAAATGAATCATTAGTACCCTACCTTTAAGGAACTATGTGGAACTTGGTTCACCTTTGCAATTCCACAATATCTTGGCAAGGACGTGCAAAACACAAAAAACACACCCAGCAAGGGGCTGATTTTAAGCTGCAGAGTCTCACCACGAACAGAAATAATGTAGCTTGGCCCTTTAAACCTGATTAGATTACATTAGCCAAACTCCCAGCACACAAGACATTCACGGGTCTCAGACCAACTGTCTAAACTCAGCTCTGAAGCTACATGCTTTACATATTTTCTACTGCATCGCATATCTCCATGAGTACCTAAAGTTTTATGGCTGACCAAGATTACAGAGAACACCACAGCAACCAACTGCCCTGCAGAAGTACAGCATTTCTAATCCCTTTATCGAGTCCCTATCTGGTCATCCGCAACAGAATCAGTACAGCACGATCTTCAACAACAACAAAAAACCATCAACTTTTAAAAAGCACTTTTTTCCACTTCTGAGCTCCAGTTATTGTGGAGCCCCCGTGAAGGACACTGGAGCAGAACCCATTACAGAGGTCAGCAAAATGGATCTCTACAAATCCCAGCTCCTTTATATGACTTGCAGGGATAACACAGCCACAGAAAGTGGATTAATGAACCCTGACAATTTATAGGTTAGGAAACAACTACTCGATCATCCTCCAGGAACTCGTGCATTCGCTTCAACAGTGTCTCCACTCATAAAGAAAAGAAAAAGCATTATATTCTCAAGCAACAGTGTGAACGCACGAAACAGGCCCCATGGCAATGACCCCCTCGAGTAACCCCAAAGCCCCACTTAGCCCCAACGGTGAGAAAAACCAAGCCCAAACTGTCGCTCAGGAGACGGATAGAAACCCCAGATTAACTGCAATAAACTTAGATAAAAGTTACATCAGCGCGGCCGGAGGGTTTTTGGGGTGTGGGTATCAGTAACTCCAACCCCGAGGAAGCGGAGGGGGACGCTGGGGCCGGGTTTGGGGTGCGGGGGGGAGATACCCG